>NW_015386585.1:258068-260592 GCF_001527695.2 Protobothrops mucrosquamatus | reverse complement strand
TTTGGCACAAAAAGTGGCTTTCTGAAGAGAAATTCTAGCCCACTGAAATGAGAATGGTAGGTATTTTTTCTCAGCAGTGACCCATTGTTACTATATAAACAGATGATTTTAATCATATTCATATTTCTTCACAGAAATAAAGTTGAATGAAATGCTAACAGGCTGTCTCCAGCATAACCATCCCAAGAGAGGAACATGTCCTTTAATCTGTTGGAGACTTCTGCTGCAATGTGTGAATGTTCTTGGGGATTACTTCAGGGGTATTATCTGAATTAGTTAACAAACAGTCCAGATAATAATTCATTTTATCTTTCAAGTATTTGGGTATCCATTTTATTGAAACAGTATTATGGAAAACACATATTGCATCTCAAGAACAATGGCTATGAGATCAATTAGAGCCATTTGTTCCCTTATCTGTCTATTCAATGAAGGCTGTTTAGTGCAGACAGATCTCTTGATCTTCCAGGGGGAAACAATCTCACAGTTGACATGTGGTCCCCATTTGGGGTTTAAGTAAACCAGAAGAACTAGTGGTGATGCAGAACAAATTCATGAGATCAGTTCTAACTTCAACTCCATGTAATTGGCAGTGATGTTGAGATCAAAAGTGGGCCTTCCACCAATTTATATACAGGTAAAGAAAGCAATACCTTTATATTATAGACAATTAGTTGTCATGCTTGGCACTTATTTGCTAAGACAAAGCCCACACGAACAATTTAATAATAGTGGATCGGTGAATTTAAGCCTAAACTTATTCTCGCTATTTTCACTAGATCAGGAACAGTTGGATGCTATAAATGGCCACATATGATTGAGGTATTATTTATTTTTTTACCAATTTTAAACAAGGTAGAGCGTATATACAAGTTTGAGTTGGTCATGTGGTACCAATACCTTGGAAAAAGAATGCCATCTTATTTACAGTGTCTTTTAACTTATTCCCTGAGAAAAGTTTTCACAGAACTTAATTTTCAAACAAACTTGGATGGATGATATAGAAGATTACTAATTACACATATTTATGATAATTCACAGGTAGAAGATCTGATCCATTACTTAACTTTATTGAAAATTATATCAGGAACCCAGAGCTAGATTTATTATTCCTTTGTTTAATACAACTGAATCAATTCAGCATAGAAGAAAAACAATCTATTTCTTATGCACTGGTATAGATGAAAATACCACGAAACAAGTTCCGTGTATTGCAAAGCCTTCCAGGAAGATATGGATTCAGTTGTTGACAGACAGTATGGATAATTTTAGGGAGCGGATAAATGTAATGGATACAGCTTGTTTCAATTTTGTATGAATTTTGCTAAAACGCATGGTTGTAAATAAATGTGATTATATTTTGCCCTTCAAAATGAGAATTGTCTAAATATTTAATAATACGGATTTGTCAATGTATGGAACCATGCATTAATAAATGAGCACATATGGGTGCTCATTTTCTATTATATTCTGAATCTGAAAGCAAAACCCATAAATTCTCTTTCAATAACACAATAGTTAAGCACTGGTCCTTTCTTGCATTCCTCACATCCTTTGCTAACAGCACTCCATCTGACTCCAATTCCCTTCCCATCTGACCTCCTTGTTTGACTCAGGCAGGTGGTGACACCAACTCTTACTTCTCCAGCTTAGCATGCCTATTCAGCTCTCATCATGGATCTTGCCTACTTGTGCAGGTAATGACCTTTTCTGCTCAGCCTAAACTGCTGGGTCTATGCCTCTTTATGAAGGGAAGAGGGAGAATTAAGACTCGGTTGCATAAGTTGTTTCTTCAACTAAAATAAAACTGTTTCCGATGCAGGAAGTACAGGTAGTCCTCAACTTAGAACAGTTCATTTAGTGACCATTTGAACGCCACTGAAAAAAAAGGAACTTATGACCTTTTTCACACTTACAACCCTTGCAGTATCATGTGATCAAAATGCAGATGCTTGACAACTGGTTCATATTTATGATGGTTGTGATTCCCTTTTGCGACCTTCTGACAAGCAAAATCAATGGGGGAAGCCAGATTCATTTAACAGCTGTGTTACTACCTTAACAACTGCAGTGATTCCCTGGACAACTGTGGCAAGAAAGGTCATCAAATGGGGCAAAATTCATTTAGCAAATGTCTCGCTTAGCAACAGAATTTTTGGGCTCAGTTGTGGACGTAAGTTGAGGACTACCTGTATTTTAATGTAAATTTAATCATTCTGAATGATCATAATGTGTTTACATGTTTACCTTATAGTTGGTGGCTTTCAATGAATATGTATGACAGGGGTGTCAAATTGCTGGCCTGCGAGCCGGATGCGTCACACAGAAGCCGCACCCACCCCATTGCCGGCAATGGCAAAACAGTCCCGATACGGTGACGTCGTGAGTTTGATATGTCTGATGTATGAGATGGATACATACATTTTCAAATAAACCTTTCTACTTTGTAATAAGCTACTAATAATACATTGCACACCTGGAAAAGTTTAGTTTTTATGTAGCTCCTAGAATGCACTGCGTAGGG
>NW_015386585.1:251795-257591 GCF_001527695.2 Protobothrops mucrosquamatus | reverse complement strand
CTCATACATCAAGTCAATGTAGTGTGACTTGTTCTGGTAAAGTGGAACCAAAGGTCAAGGTTTTCAATCTCATTGTACTCATGGGGACACCTTTTTTTTGTGTAACACCTGACTGACTAAAAAATGGAATTCTGGTTACTGAGTCTATCAATTAATATAACACCTTAATGCTCAGTCTTCTTTCTAGTGAGTAAAGACTGCATTGAACAAGTGAAAAATAAACAAATAGAATTACCTTATAGCCCTTAGAGCTTACTTTTTATTTAGTATGATCCAACATTACTTAATATTGAAGACATATAGAGATGAATTATAGCTATTTTAATAATACCTTTAGAATTAATCATAATTCTTAATTGCACTTCTCTCTTCTTCTTTCACTATGACAAGAGGTATATTGCCAAAGGGAAAAGCTAACAAACTTTATTTTCAGAAAAAAATCTTGTGCAAGGAATAAAAAAGAATCATGCAGAGAACATGACCATACAAACAGATCTTTTCTTCTTAGCTTAATTCTATTGAAGAATTATTATATTTGAAAGATATATTAAAAGGGTTAATGTAAGAGATACAAATTGTTGTCAGTCCATTTGTTAATGTATAGCTGATCTTCTAAAATTAGTGATAGTTTATAATAATATAAGCATAAATATTCTATGAAATAAATTATTAAAACTATTGTTAGATCTGGTTTCTTTCTTAAATCAATTTTTGAAATTGAAATAATGACTAAAATAGCTATAGCATTTATGTATTTATATACCACCTGTAAATGAAACCCTTAACCCATTTTATAAAATTGTAATATTTCAATTGATACAGCAATTTCAATGGCACTACAAAAGTAAAATGTTAGAATGGCAAAATAAAACAGAAGGCAGGGGTAAATGATTATTAGAAGCCTGGCAGACTCATATAATTTCCAGGTAGGATTTCCAATTATCATGAATTAGGGATTATTTTATCCAATAGATGCACCATAGTTGGGAACTATTTCTCTAGAACAGCATTTCTTCAACTTTAAGATGTATGAACCAACTCCCGGAATTTCCCAAATTCATTCCCAGCCTTCTGGTTAGGGAATTCTGGGAGCTGAAGTCCACACATCTTTAAGTTACCTAGGTTGAGGAAACACTACTCTAGAGTTTAAAAATGATTTCTCTGCCCAGTTTAACATGCTGAGTCCTTATTCAAAATATACTCTGCCATAAAACTCTTTACTCCTCCTCTTTTTCATATCTTGATCCAAAGTAATGTACACTGATTTCTATGGAATATTACTGCCTTATACATTTCTACAATTCAACCCAGCTAAATACCTTTAAGCAATAAACTTAAGTGTCCTTAGCATGAAATTACAGTACATAGAAGATTTAGCTTTGAGTACATAACACTTGTGGGAATTAACTAAACAGACAGGTGCTACTGACAGCTTCATAGGTTTTGAGCAATCATTCTGACAAGAAATTTTCTTTCACAGTTGCAGGCAGTCATTCTCTCACCTTTCAAATAAACTGCATTGAAGTGTACAAATGTCAGATGATAAACCAATTCTGTTCACAACCCTTGCTATCAAAGAGTCAGGCGCTCAGTCATCCTATTTTCCCAAAGCAAACAGCTGAACAAATTATCCTCTTTTCCTCACAAAGCAATTTGTTTTTTTCTTTCTGAGAGCAACGTATTGGCAAGAATTTGGGGATAACCTCCAAAGCAAATCCAACTGAAGGTCTAAAAAGCAAGGCTTGAGGAGAGGGAGAAATATTATTCCCCATATATCAACTGATTGATCAACTCCCCATATATCTTTCTGGTTACTCCTGTCCCCTTTACGGTAATTTGGGATCAAACGGTTTGTACATTTCCCTTTCTTGGAGATCTGCCCCCCTCCACTGTTGTCGCTGCTCTCAGATTGATAAATTGCAATTGGCCTGAATACATGGCAATGAGGATTTCCTAAGCAAAGTGCTGAGATAAACATGTCCTGGCAGAACTGGGAAAAAAAACTGGAGAAAATGAGCTTGAACTGAATATGGCAGACTGGAATCATTGGAGGAAAGCCTTCCCTTCTGAGTGTTGGATGTCATTTTAAGGAAGAATGTTCCATTTGTGCCATGTCATTTTAGTTCAAAAGGTTTCACACCACCAAAGGAGATGCCAGCCACATACGATTGCTGTGCCAAGACAGGAGATTTGAAAGAACATTTTCAACACGATAGACAGAGGAGCTAGTTTGAAATATATAAAGCTCAATTCAAATCATGGCTATGAGTCTTTTAGAACTGTCTGCGGCCATCCATACTGCAGTATTTTTGCTGCAATGGAATCCTTACAAAGCAGCTCCCCCCCTTTTAATGTAAAAGTTATGCTAGCCATAGTTTCATTTAAACTGACTTGTTTAATTTATCTGTAAAAAAAAGGTAAGATTAACAAAGCCCTTGATTTTTCTTGGTAATATTGTCTAGCTTTTCCAATATGATGCTTTCACATAATTCCTGAAGCACACTTCTCCTTTGATAATAGGGCCTAATAATGTGTTTGGGCTTTAACACATTGTCAGTGTTAATTAGAGATTTGTCTGCTTGATTGAACATGTGAAATAATCATCCTCTGATATCTAATGATTAGGAGCATACAAACGTATCTTCACATTCACAATTAATTGTTTATGGTTCCTGAATTAGTTGTCACTGCTGTTGGTAACATCTGGCCAACCTGACCGAAGAGATTTAAACACAAATGAAAACCATCTGTCAGTATATTCAAACAAATGACTGAAGATAACTTTGGAAATGCAGAAAAAAAAGATACTGTTTTTAAAGGAAATGCATTTAAGAAAGCGATTCTTCAGTGTTAAGTGTGTAGCTTTAAGAACTGCTTCTTTCTTTGGACAAACAAATTTCAGAACCTTGCTCTCCTGGAGTTCAGTTTTCTGCTGCTATGTAGGACATCAAAACAGGTGTATTTGGTCTGCTTCTCCTAGTGCAGGGGTGTCAAACTGCTGGCCCATGGGCCGGTTGCATCATGCAGAGGCCATGCCCACCCAGATGTGGCAATGTGAAAAAGGTTGTGATACGTCATGACATGTCACATGACATGGTGAGTTTGACACCTGTGTCCTAGTGGGATGTGAGTCACCTTGCTGGCTGGAAAAAATCTGAGCCAAGAACAATCCCAAATTACAATCAAAGAAGAGCTTCTGGAGGCAAAATGGGTGGGTGGGGAGAATTCCTAGAGTTCATAGGACCCATGAGATTATGCAAATGGACTCAGCTTTGGGAAAGTCTCTATACAATATATTGCTATTAAGGTAAAACATAAAATCCCAACAGGTTTGATAAAATTATGGTTTCTGCTTCTGAAATCTCATTACCTTAACTTTATTTGTGATGTTTCCTCCCCCCTCCACACACACACACACACACACTAATGTAACAATTGTAAAAATGGTGAGATTTTGCTACTATGAGATGTGGTGCTGGCTACTAGCTTGATTGGCTTCAGAAATGGGATGGACCAATCTATGGAAGTCATGGGGATCAATGACTATTAGCCTTGATGGCTGTCTGACTGTCTGTGAAGGCCCTCTACTTGGATACTAGTGGGCTTCCTTGTGTAGTTGGCCACTGTGAAAACTCATTGCTGAACTAGATGGACCAGTGCTCAGATCTAGCAAGACACTGTTTATGTTCTTAAGTTTATAGCTGTCTATAATTGACTACAAAAGTATCTATGATATGAAGACCTTGATAATATCTCCTATGTATTTTTCTCCTCACCTTCTGTTCTGTTTCATTACTGTGCCTATTCCTATTCTGAAATTGTTTTCTATTTGTATTTATCCTTTGAAAATTGGTGTGGTATCTGCCACACCTGATGTTTTTGACAAGTCTTGTCTCTAGTGTTCATAACAACAGGTGCACAATAAAGCTAGCTTGTAGACTTCAATTGCTTTTGACATTTGGTGTTCTACTACCAATACCGTAGTGCTAATTACATGCTCCCAGGTCTCCATAAGAGATGAAAACAAACAAACAAACAAACAAAGATACTCAGCCCCAGGTTCTCATCTCTGAAAATGACCTTAACTTTATGCTGTCCCCCCCCTCACATCATTTGTGTCAACCTAAACACATTGACTCAGTTCATTATTTTTTAATGTTTTGCCACCATGTTGGGCACCAGAAACATTAAATGGTCTGCTTCTATCAGGCTGTTTTTTGACTGCTTCCTTCAAGCTTGCTTCTTTGCATCTTTGGTGAAATAGTGTAGTAAAAGAAATGTAGTAAAAGAAGAAGCTGAAGTAGTGTTTAAAATTGATCAGTCTGGTATTAATGAAACTATTCTAAACATTATTAATTTGGTTCAAACCACACTATAATTAAGACAGTGTGCAGCATATTTGTATTTTTAATATTTTAAAAATACAAATATGCTGCACGCTGTCTTAATTACACATCTGCAATGAATAAAAACATAGCATGTATAGAGCAATGAATTCTGTGTTGCATATGGCAAGGAATTTTGGAATCTCTCTGTTAGGCTGATAAAAATGAGCTAGATCCAGATTCCAAGAATGGCAATTTTAGTTTTTTTTTAAAGTGCCTATAATTAGAATTCAGTATAGAATTGATCTATTTTATTCTTCTCATGAAAGAATGTATTTTAATTGATTTAAATTGAAATCTATAAAAAATCCATATCTGTTTAAGAGTTTTTCACTTTTTCCTAATACTTGGAACTTTTGTGTACAACTTCCCAATACACACTCCCAAAGTAAATTTCTCCAGGATATGTTTTTATGGAAATTTCCCTGATATACCTCTTTTTCATATAATCAACAGCTCTAACCACACATTTTAAAACTGAAGTTATATGTTAATTCATGCTCACTTTCCAGAATATATATTACTTTTTGAATACTTCTTCATTTTCTTGTATTGCAGAGTTTACACTAGAGAAATAAAGATTGATTCTAGACAATGTGTTTGTTTATTTATGTCAGAAGCATCATAATTATGTGTATATATATATATATATATATATATATATATATATATATATATGTATATATATGTATATATATATATATATATGTAGGTCTTTAGTTATTCGGGTTTTCTCCCGCGTAGTTATTCGGGTATTCTCCCGAATAACTAAAGACCTACATACAAACACCCGCGATATTTCTTTTTTCTGACAAAGAGTAAAGAATTAAATTGGGAGACTAAGATGGGGCCAGGAAGGTTGAGTGGTGGGATCTTAGGTATGAAGAGGAAAGAAAAAAGAAAGCCACCCTCCCCATATCAGAGGACTGGCAGAAAGGAACTGGTAGAACGGGATGCGGATATGAGAAGGCGGACGCTCCCCCCATATCAGAAGTGTTAAGGGGGCCACAGAACATGGCAAACACCGCAGCGCGCTTTGCGCTCCCAATGCCCCCCCGCTGGAGGAAAGGTAGAGAGGGTGAGACAACCTGCACCTGTGTGTTTGTGAAAGAAAGGTTGGACTGGATAGCTGAGACCAGGAAGGGAGAGGGGAAGAGAGAACGTGAGCGATGGTGGGGGGGAAATAGACCCACCATGATGATTGAAAGTGGGGAGGGTGAAATCCAAGAGAGTGAACATGGAAGAGAAAATACCCCCATGCCCCCAACAACCCCCCGCTGGAGGAGAAGCAGAGAGGGGGAGGCGACCTGCATCCGTATGGGCGCAGACGAAAGAACACACCAAAGGATCGGTGTTGAAAGATGGTGGGGGGGTAGTAGGAAAATCACCATGAAGGTTGAGAGTGAGGAGG
>NW_015386585.1:211532-251653 GCF_001527695.2 Protobothrops mucrosquamatus | reverse complement strand
CATAACTTTTAAAATATAAAACACAAGATTAAAATATGTACAGGTTAAACAGATCTTGCCCAGAAACTAGCAACATTAATTGTGTTCTGTCATACTGCCATGAGGTCCACAAATATAGACTAATCAGGGTACACAGGACAGGTATACATATGTGTTGTTGTCTGCATATTACCACAATCGCAAAAAAAAAATAATGAAAATGAAAGGAGCCTCCATGAAGAATGTGTTTTGTTAACATATTTGGGCATCCCCTGGAGAACAGTTGATAGCTGAACAATCATTTCAATCCAGAAGCATCCAAGTGAGGTGCTCATTTCCACCTAGGCAATGTGTTGCAGTGCTTTGTTTATAGCAGTGGAACATCTGATTTATTATGGGAGATGTTCATTTGTTTTGGAGATCAGCAGGAGGTGAACTCTGTATCCTAAAAGAACTCGTCTCATTCTCTGTTTTGTTTTGTTTTTTGCTTTTTACCTCTCAAATGCAAGCATTTGGTTTAAGGGATCCTCAGCAGATCAAGCCTTGGCTTAAATATATCTCAAGAAAGAAAGACATGTAAAATTCTGGATAATAGAATCCCCTGTAAAGTGATCTTATTGATATATTGTAGATAGCAAATTGTTTCTACTCTGTCTTTCTCTCACTAAACTCCATTATTTTGCATCCTAGACTCTAAAACAGTGAACAGCAAGCCTTGACTTTCTTCAGTGGTGCATATGATTTGCTTTCAGGCATTTTAAGAATATTATCATTTTCATTTGTTTAAAATGCAGGAGCTGTGGTGGCACAGTGGTTAGAATGCAGTATTGCAGGCTAACTCACTGCTCACTGCCAGGAGTTCAATCCTGACCAGCTCAAGGCTGACTCAGTCTTCCATCTTTCCGAGGTCGGTAGAAGGAGGAACCAAATTGTTGGGGGGGGGGGGCAATATGCTGACTCTGTAAACTGCTTAGAGAGGGCTGCTATTGTTACTGCTAAAAAATTATTCAGGCCATTTTTATAACCAATCAACATAGTTTTGAATTTTGTTTTTCTTTGCTAGGTTATGAGCAAAAAATACTACTGATACTACTGCCAAATTTGAGAAGTTTTCGTTCTGCTTCTTCACAGAAGTCATCGATCAAAATGTTGGAAATATCTCAATCTAGTTTAAGAAGAAACCATTGATGAACACTCTTTGAGACCAATTTTCAAATAATTATATATTCATTTAAATGTTATGCTATCCAGCTCACTCTTAACTAGACTGCTAATCAGTATGTCATGAGGTTCTTTATCCAGATGCTTTGTAAAGTCAAGATATATAATGTTTACAAGAGTCCCAAAACCTATTAAGGAAGTTACCTGACCAAAAAATGAGATATGTTTGGCAAGACTTGTTCTTAACAAATTCATACTGACTTCAGCTAATTACTATATTGTTTTAAAGTGTTCACATGTCAATTTCTTTATAATCTAATTTAGAATTTCATAGGTATTAAATTCAGATTCACTGTGCTATAATGCGTTGGAGCCTCTTTTTCCTCTTTTTGAAGATTGGAACAATGTTCATTTGCATTTCATTCATTCTCCAGGTAAAGGAATATAATGACATCTCTTACAATTATTATTATGGTTGGTTGCACAGTCAGCCAGATGTTTAGACTGGATTTGGCATTTTTATTGAGTGCTTTCCAAGGACCTGGTACAGAAAGATGTTGTTTGGTAATGATGATGATAATGATAATGATGATGATGATCATCATAAATTCAAGGTTACTGAAGAGGGTTTGCACTGCAACAATAGCTCTGAGTTCCATTTATGAAGTTAGGAGTTAAAAATGAAAGTCAATAAAGTTAGGAAGGACACAGTTGATAACATAGACATTGTTCAAAGACCTCCTGCCCTTTATCATCAAGAGCAGTTGGAAAACATAACCTCCAGCAAATTTGTGACTGTTAGTTTTTGTCAAAAAGCTGGGATGTCTTTCACTGCAGACTTTGTGTCTTAATTAAGTTGGATTTGTTTCAGGAAACAATGCTTGTCACTAGTGCTTTTTTGCCTTAGGATGACTTCAAAGGTGCTATTACACATTTAGATGATCAGCCATCTGTGTCTTAGAATTATGTCAACTCTTGGTGGTAGAGATTAAACAGGTGTGTTAATTTCCCCCAGAATGAAGGAATAACTTGAGAAATGGAATTATATAAACTTATGATCCAATTCTGGGAAACCTTCTTTCCAGGTTAGAAACACTAAATGTACAAAACAAAATACAAATCTTTCACATCTCAGTGCTCCTCATAGTTCATGGCTGGCAAACTTGTAATCCTGTAGATGTGGCTGTAGCAACCCTCATTATTTGTGGATTTCCCTTACTGCTGCCAAACTCAAGTTTCTTATTGACCTATTTTCCTACTTTGTATAATGGAATAAAGAGTTTACATCCATGATGTAAATCTTTCAATGAATGAATGAATGAATGAATGAATGAATGAATGAATGAATGAATGAATGAATCAATCAATCAATCAATCAATCAATCAATCAATCAGAATAGAGTTGGAAGGAGGCCTTTTTGTCCAACCCCCTGCTCAAGCAGGAGATCCATACCCTTTCATATTGGTAGCTGTTCAGTCTTTTATTAAAAACTTCCAGTGATGAAGGACCCACAACTATAACTTTTGGGGTACTGATACCATTAATGTGCCCTTTCTTCAAGATATAATGCATAACATTCTTATTGTTTCTCTTTCCCAGTATATGATATATTTCTGTGGCTTTGGGGAAAGTAAGATGGTGTTTCATGTTCTGCTAGTAACAACTCTTCTTTCAGTTGTCCCAGAAGTGCTTTTTCCAAAAGGAACTGGACTCTTTTGGTTTTCTCCTTTGAAAACATTTCATTTCTCATCCATGATGCTTCTTCAGTTTTGTGAGAAGTAAAATGTTTTCAAAGGAAAAAAACCAAGAAAGCCCAGCTGGCCTTTGGAAAAACCACTTTGGGACAACCATGTCCTGGATGATTTACAATCTCCACATACATTTCATTTCAGTTGTCTGATTTTTTTTTCAGTTGTGTGGGGCAGAGGGAGATATGATAGAAGGGGAAGAGACAGATTAGTGAAAGCTGTGAGGACTCATTGAGTTATTAAGTATTCTACCATTGCCTCCTATGCCTACTATGGACACAGGTCCACACCTGGTTAATTTTTATCTGTCATAGTAGTTCAGTAAGCTAACTTGGTGTGTACTCTGAAGATTTACAGGATATGGTAGCTTGTAGTCTAGAAAGTGGTTCCAGTTAGATATGGTGAAAAGAAATGGTATAGAACTGTTGATCATAAAAGTGGTTTTACAATAGTTCATGAGGCCATCTCCACTAATGTCCTAGTATGTATGTATGTATGTATGTATGTATGTATGTATGTATGTATGTATACATGCATGGACATTCCGCCTTTATTATTTGTATAAATAAGGTGGCTATATAGTGTTATATAGTTATAATGCAGTGGTGGAGAACCTATGGAGTGCCAGAGGCGGCACTCGGAGCCCTCTCTGTGGGCATGCACGCCGTCCCCCCAGCCCCGCCTCCCCCCGTGGCCCCCTCCTCACCAGCAGCCCCCCTGGAGGAGAGTTACCCCCGGGCGCGGCACACACGGAGCAGTGCAGTAGGGACAAGACTCCGCCCTCGCGCTCCATAGCATGCAGATGCTGCTGTGGGGTCTGGGCGGAGGGCGTGGCTGCCATGGCGCTGCAGGGCTACCTGGGTGATCTGCTGTGGCGGGCCATGGAGGCGGTGCGTGGCCCTGCAGGTGGGCGGGGCAGGGGGCGAGCAGGAGTGGAGCAGGAAGGATGGGAGGTGGAGTGGGGGCAGGGGGCGGTTTGTGGGCACTCGGTCTCTAAAAGGTTCGCCATCACTGTTATAGTGTATACTAACTCACTATAGGAGCTTTCAGAATGCTTGACATTGGGAAGTAGTCTCTTGTAATTCTGAATGAACTTGAACAAATAAGGGAAGTACCCTTTGCTACTCTGAAAGCCCATACCCTTGAAAAATTAGTTTAAGAGGCAAGAAACAGAGACTATCAATAAACCAAATCTTAATTTAGTATGTAGCAATACAATTCAGAGCAGTTTACTCTCTGAGTCAAGAGTTCAATCTGGATCTTTTTACAGATCTTCTGATTCTATATTGCCATCACATCTCCTGGAGTTGTGAGAGAGAAAAACACATCACACAGTGACAGGATATTTATTGATTGATTGATTGATTTTGTTGGTTGTGTGTGTATTCATAAACTGAACCAGGCACACAAAACCATAACATTCCCATCTCATTGCATCTCTATGCTCTTTTTCCAGCATATTTATTGCACAGATGTATGTGGAATCACCCAGAATCATGTTTGTGAGAAGGGAAGCTACATATATAAATTGAATTAATGAATACATAGACATAATTGGGTAAGTTGGCTCCTGTTTCCTGATAACATTCAAAATAACAAATACAGCATCTCAGTAAATGGTTTCAGAAAACATGAATATCTCCCATACTCAACTTTTTTATAGCACTGTCCACACTTTTTTTTTGTAGGACTAAAGACATAGGCATAGACATGTTTCAATAGGTGGAGGATTTCAAAGACCATACCATATTTTACAGAATCATAGGACGGGAAGGGACCTTTGAGGTCTTCTAATCCAAATCACTCCCAAGGCAGGAGTCCTTATTCCAACTTGGACAAATGGGTGTCTAATTTTTATTTTTATTTTTGAAAACCTCCAGCGATTATCTTTACAAATAGTTTTCTCCTCCTTTGCTAATGGTATGGTCTTTGAACTTAGAATGGCAAAACAATTACCATAGTTTGTAGTTTCCACATCTTTTAGGAAATCCTCCACTTACATTTTTGCTTTACAATATAGTTGTTGTTAGTTGCGAAGTCATGTCTGACCCATCGTGACCCCATGGACAGCATTCCTCCAGGCCTTCCTGTCCTCTACCATCTTCTGGAGTCCATTTAAACTCACGCCTACTGCTTCAGTGACTGCATCCAGCCATTTCATTCTCTGTTGTCCCCTTCTTCTATTGCCCTCAATCTTTTCCAGCATCAGGCTCTTCTCCAGTGAGTCCTTCTTTCTCATTAGGTGGGCAAAGTATTTGAGTTTCATCTTCAGGATCTGGCCTGCGAATACGATATAGTGACTCTGGATAAAATAGCAGAAACCAATAGATCTGCCAACAGAGGGGGAAAGGATGCAGTTCAGGACTGAACAGTGGAGTTCTTGGTTGTCTTGAGCTTATTTGTTTTCTTGCAGACATTTTATTACCCAGTTAGGTAACATCATCAATGCAAGTGATTGTGACAGTAGCTTCTCTGCCAGTGTTAGTGGGGGAGTGGGTTTTTTCTTGCTGGTTCTTTGATTAGAATATTGTTTTCTGTCTTGTTATTTGTCTGGTGTTGATCTCTGCTTGTCTGAGTGTTGGCTTCTAGAGGAGATGTGATTCAGTCTTTCCTTTTCCAAAAGAAATAAACACCAAACAGAAAACCCTATACTCACTCACACTGATGATATTACCTAATTGGATAATAAAATGTCTGCACGAAATCAACCAAGTTCAGAGAGCATCAGCAATGCCACAATATTGAACAATAGCACATTTGAATATCTGATTCCTTAAACTTGTTTGAAGCTCAACAAAAGGCAGCAGACATTTTTACACATAGTAAAATGTGCTGTGTAAAGATGTAGAAATCTAGGACTCCCATCAAGATCCCATTATGCATCAATAGGCATTGATAAAATTGCAAAGTTTATTCAACCAGAAAAAAACTAAGAAAAAGGAAAGTGATGCAACGAGGTCAAAGAAATGCTCAGAAAGTCTACTGATATTTATTTCTGTGAAAATCGATCACCTTCATCTGCTTTCAGACATTGTAAATCTGAAATTATCTTCTATTAAAAGAAAAAAAAGTTCACAAATACCGTTTTGCCTTTGGCAAGGTTACTTCTCAAAAGAATAGCCATAAGAACTATTTATATGAATTGTATTTATTGCCCAAAAAAAAGTTTTTCTTAGGTATGAAATAGTACAAACAGCTGGATATGGTGGATAAGGCCCATCCTCTTCAAATAGTCATGTATGCTCCTGCTTTTATTTCTCAGGTTGCTATTATTTTCTGCATTGCTTCCTTCAAAATGGCTTCCCCCCTTTTTTTTTCTATATTAATGCCATTGGTATGATCAGACAGGAGCATGCAGTCAGTGCCAAGACTGACGTGTTAGAAGTTGGTCCATAGCAGGACCCCAAGCATTTACTTCATTATTTCCAAGAGGGATCTTGGAGTCCTACTTGAATAAATTTCTCAAAAAGCCAACACAGTGTTATGCTGCATTAGCAGAGGGATCGAATCAAGATCACGTGAAGTTTTAGTACCATTTTATAAGGCCTAGGTAAGACCACACTTGGAATATTGCAGCCACGATATAAAAAAGATGTTGAGACTCTAGAAAGAGTACAGAGAAGAGGGTTGAATTCCCTCCCTCAAAGGTCCCTTCCACATCTTCACATTTGATTTAAATTCTTGTCACTTTTGCAAAACCAATTGGACCTATGAAGACTGATTTGGATAAAACTTTGCTTTGTTTTGATTAAATTGTGTCTGTCCATTTTACAGTGCAATAGAGTTAAATAGGATTAGCAAATGGAATAAAATAGATTTTCTTTCCTCATATTAAATATTTTTATCATAAAATTCAATGGAGGAATGTTAACATCTTGGCAGGGGCAATAGCTTAACATACCAGCCTTTTCAGATAAATGGATAATTTGGCCCCAGCAATTGACAATATTGAAGGTGGATTAGTGTCCTCCTTAGTGCAATATATGAAGGTTACCAGTTCAATGAAACTGTCTTTCATGAAATATAATTTATTAAGCTTAGTAGAAATATTTATGATGAGCCAAAGGACCTTGAGTTTGGAAAGTCTACAGCAAAATGTTTTTAATAAGCTCTGATTCAGTGCAGCCATCAACCTGTTCTTCCTTCTGAGATAGACAACTCATCATACAGTGATGAAGGATTTTTATGATAAAGGCTTTCAGAATTCATGTCATGCTCATACTTGAGACTCTTAGTTTCTAAAAACAGCATAAAATAATAGAGTTGTGGCTTTAGAACTAACCTGAGGTAGTAATATATTTCTTAATTTTTCTTTTGATCCTTTGCTGTGTTTCAGAACCTACAGTAATAGGGTAGCATAATGCCATCCTGTGAATTCTCTTCAAAGGGCTGCAAGAGTGTAATGTCTCTTTTTCTAGACCAGATATTCTCAACCTCAACATTAGGATGTGTGGACTTCAACTCCCAGAATTCTTCCATTCTGAGAGTTGAAGTCCACACATCTTTATGTTGCCGAGGTTGAGAAATACTGATCTAGGCTTTCGCTTTACAAGAACAGAGATTTTATATCAAATGAGCCTTCATGATGCTTAAAAACAGCCTACTGCTTTTGCCTAGGCAGGTCAGGACATCTAACCAACATCCTCTTTACCAAGTGATAGATGTTTATTCTGGCATAGTGCCGCCTAATATAATTAGAGAAGACATGTCTGGACACTTAACTGTGTCCTGTCCTGTTTGGTGTATGCCTACAGTATTATTTTTGGGTATATTTTGTCTTTGTGTAGAACCCTGCCCCTGGATGGAGACGTTTCCAGTCATATAACAATCATCCTCTTGCAAAAGGTGCTTTGTACATGTCTTCACATGTACACATGTGAATATATGTCTCTGTTCAGTTGTGGACATGTAATTCAATCTTTGCACACAGGATTTTAAAACTTTTTACTAGTTGTAAAAAGGTTCATGAAAAATTTGGAGCTACTTATAATCTATATGATGATTATATTCTAGTACTGTTTCCTGAAAGCTTTGGGTTGGATGTCTCCACAGTCTCTTAATATTTTTAGGTAGTAAGGCATTGTATGACTCCAGAATTGGAAAAAAAAATATTATTCAGGATAAAGATCAGCTTTATAATCTGGAATGGTTTTTGAGAGAGTGCTTTGCTTGAAACGTCATCAAAGTGCAATATCTCCCTGGCCTTCTGCCCAGCTCTACTGTTGAGTTGTGAAGAAAAGCACAGTAGGGGAATGGCATTCCTGGAGAACTTTTAGTCATAAAGAACTAAGTGATTATAATGCAAGATTTTTTTAAAAAATAGCAATATATATGTTATTGTATTCTATATATCAGTGATGGCGAACCTTTTAGAGACCGACTGCCCAAACTGCAACCCAAAACCCACTTATGCATCGTCGGGTGCCGGGTGGGTGTGGCCCATTGGGTGGGTGTGGCCCATTGGGTGGGCATGGCTGCAGTGGTAACGGCAGACTGGGTGGGACTAAAAAATTGAATCAATCAATTCCAACTTTGCAAGATCTTTTTTTTCCCGCGAGAAGTTGAAATTGACTGATTGATTGAACCTTTTTTTTTTTTGCACACGGCATTGGAGGCCTAAAGCAGAAAGGTTTTATAAAACCCAGCTGAAGGCCTAGGACTGGGGTGATGGCGCGCGTGCCCCCAGAGAGGGCTCTGAGTGCCGCCTCTGGCACCCATGCCATAGGTTCGCCACCACTGGTATATATTGTATACAGTATAAACACCCCCCCCCCACACACAAACATTTGATTCTTCTCTGCTAAAGTACATAGTCCTAAATAGTCTGAAGAAAGTGCCCAACTCAATGTAAATTATAGCTATTACTCAGGAGAGATTTGGGTACTGTTACAGGAAGAATGTCTCAAAAATATCCTGCTGCACAAAAGATGCTGGTCCAATTAATTTATTTATTACATTTATTTGAAAGACATGAGCAGTGACATCTCTTTGGTTTAAACACCCAGTAGTGTCTGGAAGGCCTTACTACAGATGTATGGATTGTGAAAAGTGTTTTGTCTGGTATCCAAGCAAGACTGACAGTAATATGCATCAGTCGAAATTAGACTAAAGGCTTAAACAATAAAATGTAGTCATTATGTAAATGAAGTTTAAGGAAAGATATTAATATGTCTAAGGATCTCAGCAGAGTTTCTGGAAGCATTGTGAAAATTCTAGGACCATGCCTGATGACAGAGGATGCTAACAGAATAAGCAAGTGAGATGAAAAGAAATATATCAATGGAATCCACCGCTCTCTTTCTTTTATCAACTGAAAGTCTATTTAATTGCTTCTTATGGGTCATTTGGCATTTTCAGTGTCTTTCCTGTTGGATGAGCAGACAGCTCCCAGTTCTGGGCAAGGTTACTTTAGACAAATAAATACTGTAGAGCTACAAAAAGGGACAAAGAAAAGAAAGCGGGGGGGAAGACTTGAGCTTCACCCAGAAAACCAATGAGAATAAGAAAAGCCACTTCAATAATGTGCTTCACTAAGTTGAGAAAGCAGAGCATTGTTCAATAATTTTCAGTTCAACCTATTTTCAAGATTTAAGTTGTATAATCATATGTGCTAGCTATATACCATGATACCTTATAACTTTGGAATGTATGCTGATATATAAACAGAAATAAGATGTTCTTCGTTGTTTATTTAAATACCTGATGAATGGGTGATCCAAGTAAAACAGTTTCTGTGGATTTTTTTATTTGATAAAAATAGATTCTTTCTTGATAAAAGTAAGAAATATTAAATTTAGCAAGTATATTGACAACATAATTCTTCACATCAATAGAAGAGAATAAGTGGAGTTCAGGGTTGAACTATGGAGTCCTCGATGCTTTCAGAGCTTGTTTGTTTGCAGATGTTCATTACCTGATTAGATAGCATCATCAGTTGTCATCATCATCATCATCATCATCATCATCACACTGATGATGTTACCTAGTTGGGTAATGAAACATCTGCAAGCAAACAATTAACTTCAGAGAGCACCAAGGACTCTGTAATTCTTCATCTCAGAAAGTTCTGCTCCTCTCTTGACCATTTCTAAGTTGATAGGGTACTCTTTTAAAATAAAAGTGCATGCCAAATTTCTAAATACATGTGTAAGGGAAGTGAGGTAGGCTAGGAAAGCTCTTCAGTAGTCTAATCTTGGGAACAGGAAGGGGAAAAAATAGTAAACCTGATTTGTTTCTTTCAATTTTAAAATTGAAAGGACAAGGATACTTTGAACTGGATTGCTGAATTGGGAAGTTAGTCTAAGTTACCGCTTTCAATAATTTGTTTCTGATCCCTCTATTTTCTCTTGGTCTGTTTAGATGTTTGTTTGTTGCTTCCGTATTTTATTGTATTTTTGTATTTATTTTGTAATTTTGTTATAGAATAAAGTAACACTATGTATAAGAGCGAGATCCAATTTGGTGTGTTGGGTAAGGCACTAGGCTACAAACTGGGAGATTATGAATTCCAGTCCTGTCTTAGGCACAAAACAAGCTGGACATTCATTTCCTTTCAACCCTAGCAAGGATGCAGTTGCAAACTACTTCTGAAAATCTTGCCAAGAAAAGTACAGGGTTTTGTCCATGCAATTGCCAGGAGTAGAAGGCACAAATTCTCTCTCTCTCTCTCTCTCTCTCTCTCTCTCTCTCTCTCTCTCTCTCTCTCTCTCTCTCTCTCTCTCTCTCTCTCTCTCTCTCTCTCTCTCTCTCTCTCTCTCTCTCTCTCTCTCTCTCTCTCTCATCTAATCTATCATCATCATTATTATCATCATCATCACCATCACCATCACCATCATCTATTATTAGATATCTAAGCATAACTGTATGTCGTATTTTTCATAATCTCTGTTTTGCCAGATTGTTCCTTAAAAAAATGGAACAAGGACAGACATTTCAGTTAATTCATGTTTTGACTGCAGCTTGAAATATGTTTGGTGCTTCAGAGGCAGAAAAATTTGAAGAGTTGGTAATGCACAATCCCCATACTGTGGCTAATTCTGTCTCTTCTAGGCCAAAGATAGAGAACTAAGCCTAAAGCCATTTTTAGCTATCATGGCAGATCCCTTTAGTGAGAAAACTAATAGTAATTATTTTCCTGTCCTTTCACCACATGCATTTCAGTGTGAGCTATCGAAGTTTTAGCACCTTTTATGAAGATCCATAAAAGGCCTGCAGGTAACAGAATGAAAGCTATCAAACAAAAAGACATAAAGGAAACACAGGAAGTTTCTCCCCTAAAGCGGATTGGTCCACATACATCAATGACAAAAGAAAAGAGTGTAGCTTAATTCATACTTTATCCTGCCATAGCAACGGCAATGGATTTGGTTTCAGTAACTAAGGGGACAATAATAAGAGGCACCTTAAACAGTTTCAGGGTTTTGATCTTTAAAAGAAATGTTCACACCCAGGACCTCTTTTACAGTCCTGTATTGGAATTCTTACCATAAAACATTGATTTGTAATACCTTGATTTTGGGATGGGGAATTGCACAAATGATTCTCCATAACTTTTGGGTGCTGAAAAAGAGATGAATCAAAGCCCGGAATTCACCTCTGCAGCGAAGGCTATTTTGTTTTCTGTGTTTTGCACGCAGAAGGCTGCATGGATCTTCCTGCAGCTTCCCAGGAAGTCAATGGGGATTGGATAGGAAAAAAAGCAGCATGGCGAAGACATCCCCGCCCCCAGTTAATCAATACTGAAAGTGTTATTTTACTGCTCTTTTTCGGAAATGAACCAGATAGCCAGATTTTGCTTGGTGCTGAATTTTTATGGCAATGAATGTGTGCTTGGGTGCTTATGTGCATGATGGTGTTAAGAATGTTAAGGATGGAGCTTCGGTTTATAATTTTTGGCTTCGCAATTCCTGCTATAATGGAGGAAGAATAATAATTTTGACCCTGCTCCTAAAGAGATGTCCTGCATGGAAGTGTTGTGCATGTTTTGCTAGCTCTAAAAAGCCTGTCTGCAAGATACTGGGACATTCTGTCTGAATTCATTAATTTACTGTTGTTTAAAATGATTCTTGGGCTTCTCTATAGATCTTTTTTTTTACTATTTTTAAGACTTCAAGCAGTAAAATAGATTTCTCAAAATTCATGTTTGAAGGAATATCTTCCTCTTTTTCTCATTCTCTTTCTATCTGACATATGGAAAATTATAGACAATTTTATTGGCAGAAAGATTTTCAGTAGAATTATTTAAAATAAATTGGCTAAGAGCTAGAAAGATATTGCTTGGGTAATTTCTCTGAGAGCCAACCTCATGAACCCATTATAATTTCTTTATTAAATCAGGAGCTAAAGCATGTGATATCCTTTCAGATATTTAAATAATACTATTATAACCTCCTCAGCCAGTTGTTCTTGAAGCTAAAATTATCCTATTCATTTCTCTTCCTAAACATGGTCTCTAGTCTCCTGATCATCTTTGTATCTTTCTCCTTATATGTTCTTTTTTTTCTTCTTAAAGTATGATGTTCAGAACTGGACACAACTCTTGTTCTGATCAAAGCAGAACAAGATAAAACGATTGCTTCCTGTGATTTGGAAATTATGAAGCCTAAAATTGCATTTGCATGCTTTGGAACTGCCCAACATTCCTTGGTTGGGTGGATGCAGACATGAGAATTGTTTTTGTTTCTCCACTTATTTTAACTTAAGTGCCCTCTACAGCATTGCCAAATCAATTTATTTGTATTTCTAAGCAAATTAGATTCCTTAGCCTCTGGGGCTGGATCCAATTTATCTGGTCCCTGCCTCTGAATTTGCTACAAAACCCCAACATTTCACAGTCAGTGATCTATCCACAGGAAGGAAACATTGCTAGGGCCTCTATATTACTTAAACCACATCTAAAATCAAAACTGGCATGAGGATACTGCCTGCCTCCTGGGTAGTTTCTAAAAGACAAAATTCTAAACCACACCTCTCAAGATAACCTCAGTGGTGGCTGGAGCACATCCTACTATTCGGAATGATTGCTGTCCTTAAATGCAGCACAGTCCAGAAAGGGGAATAGTGGGGAGTTAGAAGGGAAGATGAACTTATTTTCTATATGAACACCCATCCCAAATCCTTAGTATCTATACTGCTACTGAATGGAGGACCAGCCGGTATGCAGTTGGCCTATATAACACAGAGTGAAGTAGAGGCTTTCTTTCAGGCTTCTTTCATTCAGTGTTTTCTTATTAAAACTATGAATATGGGATTCTCACTTATCAACTGGACATCAGTACCTGTCCTGTTGCCTCATAGATCCTGGTGGATTGTTTTTAAGTTAGGTTGCAAAAGACCTTGCAGTAGGCACCTTGGGTATGGATTATTACAGCAGACTCATTCATCACTGCTGGAGGTTGCTCCAATGCACATTTTGTTTTGGAAGCATTTCTAAACCGCAGTTGAATCTAGTGAGGTTAAATTTGCACACACACACACACACACACACACACACACACACACACACACATGCAAATATAAACAAACAACATCTAAAGACTCTCTCAAGCTGTTGTAATAGATAGAAGGAGTAACCTTGAGGAACAGAAGAGCTGCAACCAAAACAATGGTCAGGTGAAAGAAAACTAAACCCAGGGGAGAAAAGCAATATAAGAAAGGATCTCACCCATGACCCTCTCTAGTTCTGATAGTAAGAGAGAAAACAGGAAATGGGGAGGGGGATACATTCAGAATTCCAATATTCTGTTACTATAATCTAATAATAAAAGTAGTATTACTTTGCATGTCTTTGGTTTCCATCTTTGGTCAACTTTGGAAGGCTGACAACTGACAACTGAATACACTGGATTGTCCATGTAGTTTTCTTGGCAATATTACAGAAATTGTTTGCTATTGTTTTCTTCTGGCTTGTTTTTTCACTTGTCAATCAAGTTAAAAACCTGGTATGTGACTTCCCCTTCAAGACCATGCCGGTGATGGATTACTGATTTTAATACTGAATTTGAGGGCTGATAGTCAGACAAGGACCAATTGCTGCCCACAAGGCATTTTTAAATGTGTGCTGGATTTTTCCTTCCTCATTAAAATAAACAAAAGGGGTCACAAAGGCAATACAAAGTAGAGGACTACCTATAATGGATATCAGTGCATACAGAGAAATGTTATGTGCACTTATAGTCAATGAATAGGGAGAAAAGAAGGAAAATATTCTCCCAAGGTTTTGTTTTGAAATGGCAAAATGGAAATAGAGGATCCAGTCCATAAAAATGCAACAGATGCAAAATGAAAATCAGTGCTTGCTGGATTTTATGTATCATTCAAATGGAATATGACCAAAATTCTTGGCCAGATACCAAGAATACTATGAAAATTCAAACAATACTGAGGAGAAGAAAATAGAAGATTGGAGGAGACCGAGAAAAAAAAAAAAAAATGGTAAAAGGCATTTTAATATTTTAAACATTGTTGAGAACGCATAAAGTCTAGATAGTAAGATTTACTCAGTGGAATAATTTGAAATATAACAGTAAACTTATTCACAGCATCTACCACCGCCACACCGACATTCCTCCAGCTTTTTGTCTCTGAACCATGGAACTTTATGTGCTAGTAAAGCAACATGAGTTTGATTAAATTAATGTATATACTGCTAGTATTGCTGGGACTGAGAATTTTGGATTGTAATGCAAATTTTATCCTCCCTGAGTGAAATTTGAGCTAATCAAACTATTGCCACATGTATCTGTTTTTCAGATTTTAATAATTAGAAACTTGGTTTTATGAAAATTCAGGATGCTGGGTATTTTTCCCCCTCTGGTATACTAAGATGTGTTTGTGTGCACACATGCATACTCAGGCACATATGTTGCAGAATATATTGTATATAATAATGTAACTTTCATGGTCACAATTTGGTTCAATTGGATTGAGATGGGCAGCTACAGAATTTGAATGAATGAATAAATAAAATAATGCATCAGAAGAAACCTATATCTCTTTCCTTCAAGAACATACATTTGGTTGGTTTCCTGTGTTGGGCCAGAAGGAGAAGAAACGTCAGGAACATTACAGGATCTGCTTAATGGTGATACAAAGTACCTTAACTTTCATTGCATTTTGCCTTTTGTCCAGATATTTTCCAAGAAATATGAGACTGTCATAAACATATCTCAATCCAAGAATATCAGCATGTCATAATATTTTCTCAGTCTTTTCTTGACTGAAGTGGGCAGATGTCTCACCAGAAGCCTGTATCTTTGTTGCTTGGTTGCTATAATTCAGGAATGCTAAGTATTTGTACTATTGAAAAGCATAATCACATTTTCACTAACAGGTGTCCAACCTTTAATAAAACTAGGAACTTGTAATGTAATTTGGTCAATTTTTTGGGATAAGTTTTGGACTGCAGATGCTGCTGGAAAAAAAAATCAGGAGGAATGGCTGTAACAATACTGAAACAATCCATTTGTCTTGAGTTTCAACAAATACCAACCCTCCAAGGATAAAGTTCATTGAAATTTGATGTAACTTGTCAAGTTCTGCTTAGAATTGTTTAGTAAAGGTTAAATACAGTTTGCTTTGCTCACTGAGCTCATTCTAGCTTTCTGTCTGTCATTTTGTGTTGACTGACTTTTATCTGACTGTATCTGACAAGTGCTGAAGACACCATGCAGGGCAATAGCCTATGTGCTGAAGTACTTAATTAAACTAGCCTTGAAGAAAAATACGGCCTTTTTTAGGCTACGATGACACCATTTGTTTTTTTTTCAAAATGTAACCTAAGATGTTATGGACAACAGATGGTTCATTCAGTCCTTTAATTTGGATCATGACTCAATTTACCTACTTCAAGGTAAATCAAGATTTCATGAGAGCAATCCTCTGAAAGAAGTCTGTTTTCCTATCCTGCCTGGTAGCAAATTACTTGTACAAAAAAATATTGTAAGTAAAGAGAAATTCAATATTGTAAGAGTATGGGAATGTTATATGCATGAGACACAGTGTACATCAGTTCTATCCTTATCCAAACTGATGATGAACAGAAAATGGTCATTTTCCTAATACTCCAATGGAAAGAATGTGAACCCATGATGCACAGCTTTTGGCCACTAGCAAACAACTGTTTAATTTTGTCCTTGGGTTTCATAGTCAAGGTTCATTATCTGAATGGGGAAAAATGTACTATTTTTTGAAATAATTCAATCCTATCATTGTTTCATTTGAACCTTGAAACAGGAGTACTTATCAAGGAAGAGAGGTGTGTTGTTCTTGCTGTTAATTTTTTTTAAAAAACAACTGCCAAGACATATCTCAGGGCAAATACCCTCCCAAACCAATTTAAAGAGATGGAAACATAAACTAAATATAATAAAAGGGAAACAATAAAACAATGATTAAAAACATTGCTCACAGTTCTAACTTCCAGTTGTTTATAATGATGCTCCCTGCTTTCTGCATGCATATCAAGAAAAAAGTCAAGTATTGTGGAACACTATGAAATGGGCATGTTCACATTGGCACACAAACTAAAGCTTAATCTTTGTCTCCTGTACCAAAAATGTCAAGGTAGCCTGTTTAATTCTGAATGCACTAATCGAGATACAAATAAATTGCTAGATTAGTACTAGCAACACTGTTTTAACATTTTCCTCTTCAAAAAGAAAAAGGAACTATTGCTAGCAAGGTAGATCATGGCATCTCTTTCGTACTGTCATTCATTTAAGTAGTGAAAAAACATTGCATTGTATATCAGGGGTTTGATCCTTATCTTAAGTCAGTTGCTTTGTTCATTGAAATAATTGTCTGTCCAATAGAACTTTTAATGATATATAAACATGTTAGGGTAGCTAATTACATGCTATTTCAATTTAACTTATTTCCACTTAATCACTGTGATTATTAATTTCTTGGCTGAGAAAGAATAGGAGGTGGTATCCAAATGTAATGTGCAGGCAGACAAAATAAATAAATCAGGAAATGCAACCAAATGAGATTTAATAAGCTCGAGAAACAAGAGTTGTAAGGAAACAAACTTCATGTTCACCTTTTGTGGTACAGAGAAATTGTGATCTCGGAATTATGATTATGAAATGTGCACACTTTTCAGTTAGATCAAACATCATTGGAATGGTTCACAAGTTATGTGATGCACCTAAATTAATTATCATTTTCTAAGTAGGATGAGGTCATTTGGATATTTAGAAAACACATCAATAGAACTTGAGGGCGAAAGAAGAAAGTCACAGAGGCATCTTTGGAAAAATTAACATTTGAATTCACTGTAATCCAGTGTATTAAAGTAAACAGAAAGCAGTGAAGTTTATTACACACCCTTCATATCGGAATTTCAAGAATATTTACCTCAATAGATATTTACAAGGATTTTTTTCAAAGAAGAAAATCAACATTTTTTCTGCATCTATGTCACAAAGGTTTTAATTGATGAGCAGCTCAACCTATACAAAAATAATAAAAATGGAATAATAAAGCAGCACTCAATAAAACACCTTGACAATAAATCGGATGCAGCTTTACTTTGCAATATTTCCAAATGGAGCCTACATCCAATATTTAATGTCCGAATTCTAACCTCCTAAAGCTCATAGGAAAACAAATGATGGCTTTAGTGGGAAAAAGTGTCTTTTACCACTGATCACATTGGGACAAGAGAGGCACAATGCCAACTACTGTACTTTTATAATAGCTCTCATGTCCTTCTTTATTTCTGGAAAGTTAAGCAATGGATTTCAAGAATTCTGTCATTAATTAATTTAGAAGATCTCATTCTTCTCTTTCTGTCAAAAATTGAATAATTTGTTTTAAGCTGTATCAATATTTCAGAATTTGGTTGGTTTCAACCTTTAATACCTCCCATGAATGAATAATGAAAACAGAAGAATGATGAGGAGAGGGGAGGATAAATTAAGAATTCTTAGTCAACAGTTTGTAGATCCTTAAATATGATTACGGTTTTCAAAGTATTTTAATAGACTGAAGTGGCTTACATTTATAATATAGATTTAGGCACCTGAGATGCTCAGCAGTAGATGGCAGTAGATAGAAATCTCTCAGGAAAGACTAATACGTAATATAGAAATACTTGTTTTATTCCATCCAGTTGAAAAAGTGGATTGGGGTTCTTGATACTAAGCACATCAAACCACTTGAAAGTTCAAATAACTGTCTTTATCAATATTGCCCAATCTGTCTCCTTACTCCCCCAATGTGTGGACTTCAACTCCCAGAAATCATCAGCCAACAAGAGTGGATAAGACTGTCCTAGGACAGGCAAAGGATTATGGGGCATCCATGGTATTGTGTTCTACATATTCAGCCCATTGAAGCAGGGATCTCCTTTGGAACAGAATATCTTAGCGCACATAGATATACACTTTAAAGCCCTTGGCACATAATCATCAATCAAATTAAAGATGGTTAGTGTCTGCTTGGCAGAAATAATGTTGTGCTTTTAAAACACAGTGGTTTCATTTCTTGCAAAAATGATTAAAGAGGGTACTTTTCTAGTTATTACCATATATATTGAATAAATATTAAACTCAGTCCACAAAATCCCTTTGGAGGTGGGATGGGAGGAAACTCACCAACATTATGGAAAACTCACCAAACCTAACAGAAAATATGTTACACCAAATTGAAGTTGTAGTTTAAAACACATCAAGAATAAAAGCATCAGATAAAGGGATCTGTATTCTTCTGACTTAAGGTACACTGGGACTTTGTATTTGTATGTGTATCTGTATTCCAAAATGTAATTAATTAGAGTTTACATTCTTAAGAAGATACATTTATGTTACATCTTTTTAAATGGGCAAATGTATTCGTATTATACAGTGAGTCAATGCACAAATCTTACTGTCTGTGGTCGCATCATTGATATATCTTAATTTCTGTCAAATTGCAGTAAAATTTTGCTTTAATGGACTTAAGGTGCAGTAAACAAAATCTGTCAGTACACTGTATGCTTCTGTGCATGCATAAAAGCCCATTTGCCACTTACACATGCATAACAATCCCATGCACCATTTTATTCATGCGTACCATATATCAATTACGCATGTATAAATCCCTATTCCCATTTTATGCATGTATAGATGTGTAAAACCTGCAAATATAAAATCCCATTCTGATTTAATGGATGCTTTACTTTAACAGGCATCCCTTTCCCCTTTTAGTTCATTAAATTGAGTGTTACTTTACTCTGTGTTTCATAACTAAATGCTAATTGACTATAAATGAGG
The DNA here is from genome assembly GCF_001527695.2 of Protobothrops mucrosquamatus. Lineage (NCBI taxonomy): Eukaryota > Metazoa > Chordata > Lepidosauria > Squamata > Viperidae > Protobothrops > Protobothrops mucrosquamatus. Next base: position 232,508 of record NW_015386585.1, on the reverse strand, counting down.
ACATTATGAAGGAAGGAAGAATATGAAGAACAGCAAAATGGAATAGATAGATTTTTTAAAAGGCTTTTCTTCCTAAGATCCTAGATGACAGATATGTCTGATTTATATAAAAGCTAAAAGTTTTTTGCACAAAAATATGCTATTAAAAAGAGTGCTTTTAAAGATGTATCTATTGTTTCTATGAAGGGCCCAATTTCTTTGACTAATGGTAAATTTTAAATGAAGGGGAATAAATGCTTTCTGAAAAATGTTTCTGCACTGAAAACAGTACTGCTTCTTTTCTATAATGCTAAAATAGCAGCTTATTTTTGTACACTTTGTATGGCTGATGCTGTTCAAAAAATAAACTAATAAATCTCTTTGTGGATTACATAGAAGATATTTGCATATTTGTTCATTGATTGATACCTTAAACAAAGTTTCCTAGATCGGGAGGTTCTGCAACTCTGGCTACATCAGATACACGTGCTTGGGTTAGATCTGAGAGAAAGATCTAATACAATATCATTTGGTTGTGTGTGTGTGTGTGTGTGTGTGTGTGTGTGCGCGCGCGCATATAAATCTTAGCCTTTGAAGGAACTGTATTATCTAAAGAGAAAACCATGGCTTACAGTGGAATTCCTACTCCTAACAATTTTGGTTGGTCTGTTCCAAGCATGATTACATCTGGACTAAATCCAGTATTTCTTTCTTTCCATTTTTTTTCTGAATCAATTTCATACTTCTCTCTCTATCCTTGATTTGTCACTTCTTAAGTGTTTCCTTTAGTGTTAACTGCAGTGTCTTCAGTACAATACTCTCACTATAAGAGAGGGACTGGGAAAAGGTGGCCACTCCTGAAATATGTAGGAGTAGCAGAAGCTGAAAAAATACATAATCCAGTTTTTCACCTTACTGTCTCAGTTTGATTCTGTTTTTAGATTAGTGGAAATATTACCTTTTAAAATATGCAAATCTTTTGCCTTAATATATCTGCTATACAGAATGATTTCCAGAAATCTTTGACATGAATGGCTCTATAAAGTCTAAATTCCTTCAGCTCTTCCATCCTTGAAAAAATAAAATATCTAAGTGACAGTGTTGATCTCATGCCACATGGCACAATGTTGTATATAAAATGTTATGTTGGAATAACAGAATGAAAACTGATTACCTAGAGAGAACTGAAAGATTGATCAGCCTTTCAAGTCAAAAGGCAGGCTCTATAAGATGTTACTTATAGCATCTCAGGTGAATCCTACCTTTCCCAGGGTATATTCCATACATTAAGTCATTAAACTGGACTCAACATAAATTCCTAGTATAACCAATTCCAATCATACCCTATTTGCAATAGACCAGTCTTCTACTGTGAAATGTATACCAGTTTTCCCCCTCAGTGTAAAAATATACAATGCTACTGCATATATATTTTTTTGCTGCAGTTAAATGTTCAATCAGTCCTTTTTTTTCCTGAAAGTTCTGGTTTCTTTTTCCTTTCGCATATTTTTCATACATCTCCTACCCAGACTACTGTGTTGCCCTTCTTGATTCCTGAAACTTCACAGCGCAATGTATTTTGTCTGCCATTAATTATAAAGAGTGAACTCTTTGCTGGTGTTAGAAGGTATTGACCAAATAATCCACTGTTTTGGATAATTCTGTTGTAGCTGTTCCAGGGCCAGTCTTTAGGTCTGATAGGGTTTTTTAAGTTCTTCAAGAGGTCCATTTTCCCTGTCGACAACTCAATAAAAAGCACATCTGCTTGCAAATGTGAAGAAGCATATATATAATACTGATTGGCTTCAGTGAAAGAGGATTGGAATGTCAGATGAGATATGTGCATAGAGGTTTGTAAATCATAAATCAACTTGATTTCTCCTTGGACAGTTATGGCCTGGACTCTGATCCTCCTGCTGTCTTCATCTGCACTGACCAAATAACGTCCATCTGGAGAGATGTAGGGAGTACCTGATACATCATCATTGGGACCAATAACAGAATCTGTAACACTGTCAATTATAAGTTGTGGAATCCTTGGCATGGATGTGTTTGCTTTGCACTGCACAAAGAAGTAACCTCCCAAGTGGGTATAGGCCATGGCTTGGGGCAGGCAGCTGTAGTTTCCAAAGCTGATTGTCTTGATATGAGCCATGGTTTCCAGATCAATTTTGTGAACTGCAGCCTTTGACTTATTGAAGATGAAACCAAACCTGTAAACAAAAGGCAAAACATAGTATAACAAACTGTGCACTTTAAGAAATGTGGCTCCATTCAGGAGTGAGCACGTTTATGGTGCCCAAATGCTCAAAACCAACATTTATTTATAAACTGTAGCAAGAGCACACAATTTTCAGGTGAAATGGCAAACTTCAGTCTCAGGTATGAGATACTATGGCCCACCTTCCAAAAATTTGGAGTGAACATCATAAACAGTGAGTGAAGTGAGCACAGAAACTAGATACCATGAGCAGTAAATTAATTTCAAATATTTAGTATCATCACTGCCACATCTTTTATAACTTTTCATCTGTCACATTGGAAATTACAGTTTGATGCAAACTCTGAAGGTACTTTTAGCAGCCACCAGTTCTGGAGCCTCACCTTACCCAACCTTGCTTAGATCAAATGTCACACTATATTTTGATCATGGGAAGGAATGAGGCAAAGAAAATTTGCCTTGTTTAATGCCATATAGAGCTTAATACTGAGCTGCAATAGAATATATTTAGTTGGACACAGAGATATTCAGGGAAAAGATATTAAAGGTGAGACAACACACTGTCAAGTTTTGTACCATGGAATAAATGGATTCTGTGCAGGTAAGAGATTGAAATGGTGAAATGCCAGAGGACATTCTTGGGTAATAGCAAAAGATCATTACTTCCAGCATTTGCTTTAAGTCTCTTGCTGGAAAAAAAATAGCATTGTCCTTCTGGTTATTGCTTTTCAGTGTCTTAATGTATGTTTACATTGCATAAAGATTTTTAACTATATCAGACTAATGTAAACCTGACCTCAATAAGTAATACCAAAAACTATTTTTTCAAGATATGTAACTCTTTTCTCAGTGTTCTCATTGAGTTGCTCTTAGCCATTGGTAGTATAGACATTGGAAATCAAAGGGTTTACTAAATCTATATCCATTGTAAAATATAAACATCTATATAGAAGAGCTAGCTAAGGACACAGGTGATGGTAGATTTTTTTTGGGGGGGGGGGCAAATGACAACATTTCCTGTTATCCATTGAACTCTTCCTTCCTTTGTAGAAAATGCTTTTTAAGCAGAATGAGGTGGAAGAGTATTAGAGTATTAGAAGAGTTGAAGAAACATAGCATCTGTCTTGAACCAAAAAGATGGTACCTCCCATTGTGACTTGAGTGACTTGAACTCAAAGGAATTAATAGAAAATGTTCTACATGGATGGTCCCTCCACCTGGAGAGATTAAGATAATAAGGTTATGGTATTTGGACTACCAAATCTGGATGACCACAAAGGTCAGATATATAGCAGCATTAATTTGAAATGGGTTTTCATAATATGGTCCTAATATTCCAATTCCTTTGATTGAAAACCATATTTCTAGCTGTTCTAGTACATAGAAACTCATTCTTTCTCCAAATAATAATCATTACTGTAAACCACAAAGAGTTTTGAGATTGTGGTGGATGGTGAATAATTTTGTGTTTGTGTGCACATGTAAACAGAAAAAAATAGAGTTGAAAACTGCATATCATGCATAAAAATTTATTCCTTAAGAAAAAAAAAGGTTTTATATTCTCTGATCCCGCAAATAACCCTGGGATTTAGTTTGTCTTTCAACTATTATACTTGCATCAATTACAAATTAAAAAAGAAATCTAGTGCAGAAAATGAAAATGGTGTGTGACTGAGGAGTAATAAGATTATGCCTGCTGTTCCTTTGTATCAGGATGCATTGAAATGTATTTTGAAGAAAAATACTTTGTTTAAACACTTCTACGCTTACAATAATATGTAAATGCAGTATAAACCAGTGGTAATTTTAAGGCGTATAGACTTCAACTCCCTTCCCCATGGCTGGCTGGGGAATTCTGGGAATCAAAGTTTATATATCTTAAAGCTGCCAAGGTTGAGAAACACTGGTCTAAACAGACATCTGATAGCTTGATTTATATGCTCATGGAGATTTCTTAGGAGACATACCCAGGGTTACATTGACAGGTGAATGAGGCAGATCAATGATACACCTGCTATTATTAAATAACCACTTAAGCATTTACTGTACATTTCCTCCATTTCTTTCCTCTTGGTGGCTAATTTTTGTTGTTGTTGTTGTTGTTGTTGTTGTTATTCAAACCCAGAGTTTGAACATTACTAATTATAATTTCTTCAGGGAGGCAGCTTCAGAAATCATTAATTATATTGACATCAATACTTTTTGTCATACCATATGAGATAATAAGATATAGTACAGAGATTCTTCCAAACTCCACCACTTGTCTTAGTTGACTGTCAGTTAAGACAGGTGGTGGAGCTTGGAAGAATCTCTGTACTATACCTTATTATCTCACATGGAATGACAAAAGTATTGATGTCAATATAAATTAATGATTTCTGAAGCTGCCTCCTTGAAGAAATTATAATTAGTAATGTTCAGATTCTGGGTTTGAACAACAACAACAACAATTTTTTTTAGGATCTTGTGTTAAATCATTCTTTGAGCTGACATGCAAATGTGTGTGAATGTCTTACTTGAAATCTAAATTGAAAAATTGAAAATAGGCTTGCAAGATCAGTTGGGATTGGTGCTACTGTAACAGCATCCCTGCTGCATAATAACCTCCCTGCCTGAGCTGCTGGATGCTCTCTCAGAGTTGACTGTGAAATTCTCCAGGCTTAGAGTCCTAGAGGACTTCAATTTGCTCTCCCTGGGGCTGGTCTTGGAAGCAGCTCAGGAGTTCAGGGCCACCATGGTAGCGATGGGCCTATTCCAAGCCCATTTGACTTGAAACATGCAGACATGTTTTTCTTGTCAGGGCAGTGGCAAGAAGAGAGAGCTACCTTTGTCATGGCCAGATCACAAGTCTGATCATGATCAAAGTCTATTTATTACACTTATATTACTCCTTTTTTCCAAGACCTCAGGTTAATTGACCTAGGGATTCCATTTCAGGTTATCCACACTACAGTAATCCTGTGATATGATTTGGATGAAGGTTGGGGGGACAGGTCAAAATTATCTAGCCAACTTGCGTGACTTAAACCTGGGTTTCCAAAGCTTTAATCCAATGATTTAACAACTGCAAAACCCCACTTCTACTAGATTACACTGGAATTCCATTGGACCTCTACGGATCCATATTATGGTGATTTTATTATGGTTTTATCTTAATTTAATATTTTAGCTCCTATATTGTATTGTCCATGTGTGTGTATGTGTGTGTGTGTGTGTATGCTGATATTTTATTTAATCTGAATTTGTATATCAGTGATTGCATGACCTCTGTAGATGCCATATGCTAAATAAAAATAAAACAAACATCTGGAATTGAAATATTAATATATATGTATCTGTATACATGTATGAATGATAATAATTTGTATGTCACCCATTGTCTGTGCTATTGCTATTTAAAGCAAACATATACAATTTCTGAAATTAAAACAAAGCATAGTTTTTTTTTCTTCTTTTTTAAAAAATAACAACAGCAAAAAATAGTGTTTCACTGTCATGGCAAACTTTTAGCAACTCCCTGGAAGTGATTCTGGATATTGTACAATCAACTGGCTTCATAAATATTGATGATATTGCTTTATGACACTAGAATGATACATTTGCAATGGGTCTCATCCAAGAGTAGAAAGATATAGACAAGAATTCCTAGAATCATGTTCTAACATGGTAGGGAGATATTCAAACTTAACTGCATTATTAACTTACTTCCTGAAAACATACTGAATATGTGTCAGACTGCAAAAGCTGAAATCCATTTATTAGACTGTCACTATACCAAAACTTAAAATGTAAATCATTGGTTGAAGTTTTCATTAAATTAAACTAAAAGCCAGTGACAATCTTGAGAATGGAGGAACTAATGGATAATTCTATCAGGTAGTCATGACTGCTCTGTTGCTTCTTGGGGTCCATTCTGTCTGTTTGATATCATATTCTGTTTCTAGACTCACAAGAGGCTTTACAGAAGATCTTTATGTCTTCTTCTTCTTCATGAGGGGTTTTTTTTTTTTTTGGGCAAGAGTACAAAATCAAACCAGTATTATCTGTGATTCAGAAAAGTGTTGGACTGAAGGGAACTCTTACCTGATGTGATTGATAATCAGATTTGTAGGTGGAATAAAATAATCATCCATTCCAGTCAGGTGAGTACAGATGAACTGCTGGTTCTCTCCAGTGCTTGCTTCTGATATTACCTACCATGAATAAACAAACACTGGCCACTGATAGGAGCAAGAAAGGAAAAACTGAAATATCTAGAAGGCCTAAAATGCATATGAGACCAACAAAGTTGGTGGCCATATGCATAATAGTAATCCATAAGCCAAAATGATGGTTACATCAGTTCCTAAAAATAAGCATGTTGATGAAATGGCATCTCTGTGTAGGTTTGTAAGATCAGAGAATAATTTCCATTTATTTTCAAGCTGTTTACATTGCTATACAATGCAGTCATGCAGGATTTGAAACTGTCCTATATCTATATAATCCTGCAATAATTTTTCCACACTAGCAGCAATGAACATGGATGTTATATTCATGTTTATTTAATCTAATGTAAATACACAAGGCCAATTCACTTTGTTGAATGCCCACAGCAAAGTTATAATATCTAATCATTTATATAAAGGTATATGTATTATAGCTATTAGAAGATGATGTATGGAAATGATAAAATGGTTTTTCTACTGTTCTATTTTTTCTAAAGTCTAATGCTTAAAAATGAAATTCTGTATTATTAGGAAAACTCTCTTTTTCTCCAGTAAAATCAGCAAAACATAAAGGTGAAATCTTAAAGAAAGTGTTTATATTCTGAGATTCTTATGTAGGAAGGTGCTTTTGATTCAACATAGCTACTCATTAGTAAACTCATTAGAAGAGTTTACTAATCTGTTGATGAGCAGGAATGCTTTAGAGCAGGGATGTCAAACTCGCAATGTCACATGATGTGTCACGACATATCGCGACTTTTTCCCATTGCTGGCAATGGAATGGGTGCAGTTTCAGCATGACGCATCCAGCCCAAGGGCTGGCAGTTTGACATCCCTGCTTTAGACTAGAGCAAGGGTCCCTAATCCTGGGGCCACAGTACAGATGTTGACTGTTGACTGTTAGGAATTGGGCTGCACAGATAGAGCTTTGCAGTGGGCAAGTAAGCAAAATCAAAACCACCTCCCCTGGTCCGTATAAAAATTGTCTTCCACAAAACTGGTCCCTGGTGCCAAACAGATTGGGACCACTGCTTTAGAATGTACTGTACAGCTACGAATTCACAACCAAAACTGCTAGAGCCTTAAAAGATTTGCTTCAAATATTTAGAGTTTTCTTCATTATACTGCTATAAATCTGATATTTCTTGATGAAGGGATTTAACATAATCAGGAAAATACAGTATATTTTACCCTTTCTTCCTAATACAATATAAACAAAATTAGTGTAATGCAGTGTCCGTAACAGAATCCTAGGAATTCTACAATTTGTAATCTGCAAAGTGTTACAGTTCAGATAATTAGGAGCTTGTACAATGGACTCACAGTGATTTACTTTTTGTGCCATGATCATTTGCATATATTATTTATTTATTTATTTATTTATTATTTATTTATTTATTTATTATTTATAGAGATGGCTTCGTAACTATTACAATGAGAATAATGTTGAAGCTATCATTAGTTATAAGAACAAGCAACAAAGTCCATAGGTTTCTACGAGCATAAATGGAAGGCTGTGAGTAGAGCTAATGCTGGAATTGTGTAGGGATATCTTTCTTTGAGATGTGTTTGAATATCTTTCTTTCTTTCTCCACAGTGCTGGAAGGTAATCTACACTTACAGAATCTTGTCTTTTTAAAATCCTTTTTTTGTTTCTTTCAATAATGCAAATTACAATATCTAGGAAACTGGTGAGGATAAGAGTGTTTATACCAAGCAAAGGAAAACAGTTTGGCTCAAGAATTCAAGCTTATTCAAGCTTCTCCATGAGACCTGCAATTTTTTTGAGGGGGAATCAATTCTATAACCCTGAATGCTTTAAATTTGATGTCTTTTATGATGACTTGCAATCCACAACATTAAGAGAATATTAGGAGAACGATAATGGGTTTTCTGGATGGAGAAAATGAAAAGAAATAAGAGAAAGAAAACAATGCAAAAATAAAAGAAATAAAAGGAGACAACTACCAGTAGCATATAGTATAACTCTAAAACTAACTGCAAATAATTAAAAGTGATGTCTGTTTAAATATAATCTGGTTCTGATGATTAGAAGAATGGGTGGTGGACTTCTATAATACCATTATGCTTGAAGGATAGCTTTTGATCTAGTGGCATGTCTTTACAAACAAGAGAAGGAAAGAGATTGCCAGTTCTTCTTTCCTTCATCATCTTCTTGCTCCCATCTCCAGAATCTATTCTGGAGGATGAGCTCCTCCAAAACTAAGGAGGATGAAGCAAGAGATGCAGAACAGGACAAACCAACAGAAAGTGTCTTCTCTTGCTCTTTCATTAAGTGATAATTCTTGGAGATCAAAAACTGCCCAATGATGTTGGAATACCTTCAACCAGTGGCACTGAAATTATCAGTACCTTTCAAACAAGCATGTTTCTGGCTGTCAGTTCTGTTTTCGGACTGTTCAAAACAAAACAAAAGATGGAACTACTCTGAACAGAGGAGCAGAGGAGGCTGCAAAATTGGTATGCAAATAAATAATTATATTTCTATTTTAAAAATCCAATTTATAGAAAGCTATAAATAAACACTGAGCTATTAAACTCATTGGAAACTTACCTGTAGTGTTGGATGGGATTTCTTCAAATCCCCCCAGCTAAGTATCCATATTTGGTCATGTGATTTATCATAATGTAACTTCACTGGCAGAGGATCCACATCCAGAGACTTCAAAGAAACAAACAAAACAACAACAACAACAAAACCAGTTGTGTTAGTTCTTTTTCATGAAAGGGAAATGCAACCTCTGAATCTGGAAACTAATGCAGTTAACAAACTACTAATGAGAATTGCTGGATATGTTTTCCATTTTCGGTTAAAATTAGACAACACAGTGTGCCATGACTACTGCAAATGTCATGTAGAAGACCTTGTGGCCTCCTGAGACCTGCTCCTTATATTAGTAATACTAATGTCATTTATGATATCATTCTAAAGATGCTCCACCAACATTCTTTTTACATATGCAATTTGCCTCCAGATTCATGCCATTGCATCAACAAAGGACCTAAGTCTTGTGGCTTTTCTCCATAAAGTGTTCCATACATCCAGCTATGAGGAGCTTTGGAACGTCCCTTGCACTGTAAAGTGCTTGCCATTTTCCCAAAGCTTCTATTTCTTTCTATAGACAGTCATGTGAAAAAGAAAGTGCATCTTCTTTAAGTTCTGTGGTTGTACGCATCAGGACACGGTAAAATCATCTGGTCCTTAGCAGTTTTTAAAAGTAGGTAAATACAACCTCAGATGAATTAGAACACACCACATATCACACCATGTCATGGTGGAAGTCAATGGAATGGAATGACTACTTGGAAGTCAATGTCACTAATTCCAGTGCATATGAAGTCATCCTTGTAGAAAACCTTACTATTGGTTTCCACTGTACTCAATAGGATCTAGTTCTTGCAACAGGATAGAACCGAGGTTCTTATACATTGGATCTGGTTACATATGTACATACAATGTTATATTGAATATTGTACCTTGGTACAAGAAAATGATCTTAGTCTTAGCAAATCCTGAGAATTGTACATGCATGTGTTCATTGATTTTTTTGGAACCCATTAGAAGTGTTCATGTAATGATAACCCTTTTTCTACTGGCCATTATATCTTGCTTGTTGCATTTATAATAAGCTGCAAATAGGGGTTTTCCCCCCTCAGCAAACAGACCAAACTGTAGATTGCAAGTCATGGTTAAGGCAGTAGCTAGAATCTCCTCAGGGAAGCAACAAAATTCTTTGCACTGTCAAGGCTATTTTTCCCATCTTAAAACACTGAGTTGTCACTGGAAGATTACCTGAATGATTTTCTGTGTCTGAATATCAAGGATCATTATTCTATTCCACTTAGGCTGAGTAACATAAATATATTTGTCTCTAACATTGACAGCAGAAGCCCAGAGGCAAGACTGAACAACTTCACCTTCAAGAGTAGGACAGATATCTGCCTGAAATAAAAAGAAGAATGGAGTTTGAATCTCTGCCAAACATATCTACAAAGAGGGAACCCTCTCACCCCACCCAAACCTGAGGATCTTAAGTAAAAAGTATGCACCTGTTTATGCACTTAAAACAGGAATCTTTTTACTTGTACTAGAAACAGCCTTGTGCTCTTTAGTACGCAATATTTTGAATTTTATTTTATTTATTATTTAGATGTATAGTCCACCTTGCCCTCCAAAACCTCAAAGCATCTTTCTCCAGCATGAACATTAACTTTCACATTGGATCTGTTCTGTATTCAAATGTGCATTTTCTATAGCCAAATGCAATGCACCATATCAACAAACAAGTGCCAAACTCAACTTTGTACTTTTCTATTCATACACATTTATGTAACTTGTTCTCTCTTTTCATAATTCAATTAGGCTCAGATTTCTCAATTCAACGAGGCTCAAATTAGGCTCAGGTTTCTCAGTCTGTGGCTTGAAACCCAATAGTTTGGCCCTCCAGAGGGATCCCACCTTAGAGGAAATGGGGGAAGGTTATCACAATTTTTTTTAAAAAATCCCTTGATGTGGCTTGTATAGGAAAGAAGGGACACTGTTAAAAAATTCATTTTGTGCTTGCTCGCTTTATAAATCCAGAAAATTTACAAATCCCGCTAGTTTTAGTTTTAATTATTAAAACTAAAAAGTGTATTAATTTCCTCAACACATCATCAAGGAAATTTTGTTTATAGGGGAGACATCACTTATGTTAGAAGCCACCATATCTACAGAGTTTTAAAATCCCTGCATTAGATCAACATTATCAATACCCTGGACATTAATCATGACCCCAGACTTACATAACTGGTGAACACTTTCTCATTTGGTTTGATATGTCTCTGGATCTCACAGTCAGTAGGCTGAATTATTGTGATTCCATCTTCGGAAAAGACATAGAACATACTTCCCACACTGAGACCTTGAAGAAAAAACCAGAACAAAAAGAGCAAGGGGAAAAAAAAGTCATATTTCCTATGTCTAAAAGCAAAATGAAAGCTAAACCAGAAAAAGAAAGTACTAACAAGGAAAGGCTGGAAGGAAAAGGAAAAACACCTAAAAATCAGGATGCTTTTGGTGCATTCACAAAATTAAAGTTCATATCACAAGTACAGCTTCAAGGTGTGGGAAAAGAGGTACAAGTAGACCCAAAAATGTTTTGCCTTGGTGGTAGCAGTCAGACCTTCAAATAAGGAACTGGGGTCATGGGTCTGTTGATCAGACAAGCAGGCTTCCTTCCTTTACATGAAAAAAGAGACCGCTAACCATTTTGGTTTTTCAGGAAAATGCCTCAAATGCAGAAATCCTTTAATATATTGCACATAGTTCCACACTGAAGCAACACGTATTGTTTATAGCTTTCAGAGAATATTTTGTTTGGTATCCAATAGCCTTTGGGGATCGGTCAGTTCTCATAGCCACCAAAGCAAAGACATTTTTGAAATTTTGCAAACTCTAATTCACAAATATGGAACCTTTTAGCATTGCAACAGCACTCATCTGTGAAAACTGGGGCATTCCAGAAGGTTTAGAAAAATAATTTGTCAATGAGCTGCTAGTAAAATATTGCATTCTACATTTTTGCTTAATTAGAATGTCCCATGACTTAGGCAGAGGACTTCATTTTCCATTACATGCAGAAGCAGTAATAAATACATTGTGTGCTGTATTGAGCAGCTTTTCCATCATTTTTCAGCAATCCAATCAATACACGTGATCAGAGTACAATTTATACTGGCTGTTTTGTAATGGCTACTGTCATTCCAAGTGATATTGATAGTGTACTTATCTGCCAAACGTCCATAGTTCTATTGTGGTCAAATTACTACTTTTTTTGGTTTTGCATGGAACATACATATATATTAATTTTAAAAAATCAGCTGTTGTAGATGGTAATTCTGCTTCAGCTAGTGATCCCCAAGTCCTGTTCAGACTAGAAACATTCCGGAGCAGATCACATGCTTCCAGGACTGGAAATTAATCCAGTTAAGGTAACCACTTTCACTCCCACTTATTTCAAGGAGAGATAATTCAAAATCATGCTACTACTAGAACTGAGAGTGCATTGTCAGAATTGGAGACAGTTTAATAATTTAAAAAGGCCTTTGATCTGGAACAGTTTCAGATAATACTTATTTTCTTGGTTAATGAATGTAAACTTGCAGAAAAATGGTACCCGGATTATTCAATCTTATATTTCAGCATATGATGTTTAGTCTTCTAGTTATACCACAGAAATACCCCAGTTAAGGCATCAAAATGGATCTAGAAGAATGATGTTTAAATGTGATGTTGGATTGAGGAACCATGCATTTCTGAAAGCATAGCTACTGCCTGGCAGCTTGAATTGCTACAAATCAGTTAAAAGACACTTTGGCTTAAAGTTTCTTAGATAACAGTTTATTACTGAGAACCTCTTCAGTTCCCATTCAACAGGGATTTAAATATGCACATTGGAAGGTGGAGTTTGACCTCTGATGAAATGAGTGCACATTTCTGCAGATGGGTAAAATTGGAAAGTTTTTAATCAAATTGTAACAATCATGCAGTAATTTATACGTAATTGTGAATTATGAATTTAGTTCATGCACACTGATTTCCTATTCTGCATGATTGTTTTGATAAAAACACGTGATCCACATTCTAGATTTTATACATCATAATGGTAATATCAAGGATGTATTTAATGTTGTTTATGTATTAGTGATGCAAACACACATTCATAATACACTTTCTATTAAAATATTGTATATTGTGCTCTGAATGCCATGAGAACCAGTATTTCAATGGTTGCTAAAAATTATGCCTACTTTTATAAGGTACAATATTCTGTTTCAATTATTTTGTATTTTGAACAGAGTTTAGCTCCAAATGGGCTTTTAGAACTCTTCATTTCACATAGCATTCTCTTCCAAGGAACATCCCTGTTTCTTTTCTTTTCTTTTTTTCCATTTGAAGCATTCTATTGAACTGATTTCAAAGAAAGATAATGTAACCCCATGACTGAATAGGTTTTCTCTCATGGATATTAACCTGCAATACAGCAAAGCATTATAAACAAAGAATGGTTCTCACAATCTTTTTGCAGATGAGCAAAATATAATTTTCTCTTATCATTGTATCCGTATCTGGCTGTCTTTTCATTATTTGCAGTCTGATTGTCATGTCCTGTTTTTGAAATATCCAGTACAGCAAATTTAAAAATTCAGGAATAACTGACATAGCAACTCAGAAGGCAGTGAAACATTCATTGCCATCATCTATGATGTTATATTTATTTGAAATTAATCCTAACATTGCCTTTCTGATTTTCTCAGCATTTTGCAATAGACATTTTATATGTCTACTTGTCTGTTTGCTGTTTCTCTACTTAATCATATGTGACTATTTCTACTTTCCTATTATGAGAGATGAATGAGGACATTAAAGAATTGAAGGAAGAAAGGAAGAAAGGGATTTGTGTAAGTCTGATCTTCTGCTTCTTGAGCTCAAGGACCAAGCGGAAAACTGTAGGAGATCCTGAAATTGCAATATCTGCGTTTTCTTTATTGCAAAGTGCATTTCACTGTTATATCACTATTACTTATGTCTTTAATAAGAGAACTAAACAATCTAAGAAGCCTTATGATGCTAAGGGCTAAAGATACAGCCTTCTGTCACAGGGTGCCCTCAATATGGATTATTTCAGTAATTCAGCAGGATGTCAAGCTGTTTATAAGTCTGCCAAAGGTCTAGAAAATTAGCTATGAACACATTTGGTCATAATCAGCATTTGTTAAGTTCAAAAAGTTAAACAACAATTCTCATGTTGAATTTTTTGCATATGCAAATATATAAGAACATTTATACTCAATAAAATTATACTTTGATACGTGGATGAAAATGTATCTTGTATTTTCAAATATCTTTATATCTGAAATGTCAGCATCTATGACCCTATTCTATCCTGTCTTGTCCTGTCCTATGCTATACTACACTATGCACTATGCTATGCTATCTTGTCCTATGCTATGCGCTGTGGTGTGCTATGTTGTGGTGTGCTACGCTACGCTACGCTACGCTGTGCTGTGCTGTGCTGTCCTGTCCTGTGCTGTCCTGTCCTGTCCTGTCCTGTCCTGTCCTAGGGAACATTTCATAGTGACTGTTTTATTTTGCAACCCCTTATACTTTTTAAGTATAATGGTGTGGAATAAGGCCAGGGATAGATGCCTTCCAATCCTATTGTGAGATTTCATAAGGAGTATTTGAATTTTGAAAATGTTTGATTGTTTAAAGTTTGTATAAGAACTGAATGTGTAAATGCCAAATAAGCAATGTTCTGTTTTGCTTAAAGAAATGAGTGTGACCATCCCCCCCACCCAATATGTACAGGATATTGAGGAACTATGGCACTGAAGAATGTGGCTTAATTAAATAATCTGTACAAACACAATTATGAAGCAGGAATGACAGGGACTGGTTGCTATATGTTTAAAATATATTTCATATAGGTCAGAAATAATTATTATTCTACTAACATGATGATAATATGTTTAAACTCTATAATGATTTTTTAACATGTGGAAGATCTAATACAGTCTTCCATACCTAGATGCTCTTCAGAGGGGTGAATTTCAACTCCCAGAATATTTAATAATGACTACACAGTTGAGGAATTCTGAGGGTTGAAGTCCATACAGGAAGAAAATGTCCAGGTGAGAGAAGGCTGGCCTGGCCCATTATGTCTTAGGCACCCTTTTGAAAATGTATATTACTGTATTCATGTTGTCCCAATTATGCAATTGGTTTGCCTGTGCCTTAAACTGAGACTGGCCAACTTTGCTAACATTAGTGGAAAAATCAGTGGAGAATGGTTTCTTATGGATTTATTAAAGCAGACAAGCACATTATCACTACAACAAGACAATGTTACTGCAGTACCTTCCTCTCGCCACAGTATGTTTGCAACTGCAGCATCAGAGAAATGGGAGAGCCAGAAAATGGAAACAAAAAACAATGTCAACATTTCATTGTAGCAGTTAAATGACGTTAATACTCTTTTGTTTTGTTTTTTCTTACACAATAGCAATTTCTGAAATAAGTGATTACATTTTTGCAGGGAAATGAGGTTATTGGAGGGAACCTCACCAATTTTGACTTTCTGTGTGAGAATTCGAGACTCCCCTCCCCCCTCCCAGTAAAAGTATTTGTAGATAGGAAACTCAAATTCACCAAAGTATCTTGGATTTTTGCCTGCATAAAGGTTGTAATCCTTGGGACACTGAAATCACATAGAGCAGGTGCACCAACCACATTCAAGTCTAGGCTATATATAACTTCATATAGGTCAAAAATAAATATTATTCTGCCAATAATGATGATAATATGTTTAAACTCTCTATCCTGGTTTTTTAAATGTGGAATATCTAATGCAGTCTTCCAACCCAGAGGATATTCAGAGGGGTGAATTTCAACTTCCAGAATATTTAATAATGACTACGCAGTTGAGGAATTCTTGAGAGTTGAAGTCCATACGGGTAGAAAATCTCCAGGTGGGAGAAGATTGGCCTGGCCACTAAGAATAACCTTAAGAATAGCCATGGTTAGCTTGGTACATGTTGGCCTGCCTGCCACAAGCATAATTAAAGCTCTGTTTTCCTCCAAGCACAATCACGCTATTTTATGTAAACTAAAATATCCAATGTAGAGGCTATCTTATAGCCAATGCACTCCTGGCCTCTTCCAACTGTGGATGTTAGGGCTTTTCTGCCATTTAACATAAGATGGAAACTTTCTGTTTGTCGCTGAAAGCAAATTGTTTAGGCAGATGTATTCAATTCCAATGGTCTCCTGCTGATTTTGTTGTGATATACACACCAGAATTTATTCCATACATGTTTACACTTATCTGCAAAATATCTTACAGGGAGATCTTTTAAAAAGTTGTGTGTAAATTGGCCTTTAAGGAATTTGTCACAGGCAATGCCACTTAGCAATCTGCATGATAATGAAGGTAACAAAAGCAATCAAAATAGAACAGACAGTTTCAACTGCCATTGTTAGTTTTACATAAAGAAAATGAATGCTAACCTGGGTAAGGCCTTAAAAGAAGTAGTTGGAACTATTCTTTTCTACCAGGTATACTGAATCTCATAGTTTCACATAGCTTTGCAGATAATTTATGATTTAGGATACATAATTATGAACTAGAGGATTTACCAGATCTCATTGTCTTTCCAACCTGAACGAGACAACCCTTCAAATCATGAATTATAGTTTAATTAATGAGTTTAAAGTGAGGCAACGGGATATTATTATTGGATTTATTTAATAAAATTAATTTAGATTTAATTTAGTTTAATGCAGCATTCTTTAGCCTGATACCTAAAGAGTTTGAAATTACAATCCTCATAATTTTGAACCAATTTGGCCCAAAACCAGTGCTAGTTGGGGAATTCAGAAAGAATAGATTGGAAAGATCTCCAAAGACAATCTGCTGGATCAATCCATTTTTAATTGGTCCTTGGGGAGAGTTTCCCAAGATTGTATTCTTTATGTACCATATACAATTTCAGAAATGAGTTTGAAAGAATTATGTTGAGGGACTCCTGGAATTTTTACCTTAATAATAATAATAATAATGATGATGATGATGATGATGATGATGATGATGATGATGATAATAATAATAATAATAATAATAATAATAATAATAATAATAATAATAATAATAATAATAATAATAATAATAAAGTTGGAAGGGACCTTGAAGATCATCTAGTCCAGCCCCCTGCTCAGGCAGGAAACCCTATACCATTTCGGACAAATGGCTGTCCAGTCTCTTCTTAAAAACTTCCAGTGTTGGAGCATTCACCGCTTCTGGAGGCAGGTTGTTCCACTGGTTAATTGTTCTCACTGTCAGGAAGTTTCTCCTTAGTTCTAGATTGCTTCTCTCCTTGATTAGTTTCCACCTGTTGCTTCTTGTCCTGCCTCCAGGCGCTTTGGAAAATAGCTTGACTCCCTCTTCTTTATGGTAGCCCCTGAGATATTGGAACACTGCTATCATGAAAACTAATGAAAACTATAGAAATTTACATACGTTAGAAATCTACAGCTAGGAAACTATCAAGTTTTGTTTCACTCAGTAAATAATTCTTATTTCTAGTGATCAATGGGAACTAGACAGTCATTCTGAAATTAGACCTCAGTATGTGGTCCTTTATGCAGGTAAAATCCAGTTTGGTTCCAATCACTCAAGTCCATTAAAAGAGGACATATAATTAGAAAGTAGATATATAAATTAAACTTACGGGTTTTTCTTGCTGAATCTTCAATGAAGAGAGACGAAATGTCCTCATCTACCCCCACTTCATTTTTAGCAATGCAAGTGTAGGCACCTGTATCTTCGTATCGAACACTGCTGATATGAAGTTCACTTCCATTTGCTGCAGCATCACAAAAAAAAAGGTATAAAAAGTTGAAAATGCAAGAAGCAATTGTCAGGATGCTCTCCTGAGCACATTAATTTGCTGGAGAGCTCTGCTGAAATTAAAGGGATTATAGGCCAGCCTCAGAACGATTCTGTTGTCCAATATTTTTTGTGGTGAGATAGCCTACAGAAGGAAGATTTTAGAATATTCTGCAGATATCAACACTGACATCTTTTGTCAGAATATGGAAAAGACAATTGAAAAATATATCCATACAGTTAACATTTCTGAACTAGTATGAATACTTTTTTTTTTGAAAATTGCATTTTTACAGATATGCTGAGTATGTGATATATAAATGGGGCAGTTATGGAGGAATTGTGAAACTTTATTGAAATATACTTCATATTTTATTTTTCCCTTTTACGGGCAATCTTTTGGCCTCAAGTAACACGCAGACCACAGAGGCCTGTTGCAGATACTACATCCCTGAACCCCTGGTAATTCCCCAAATGCTTAATAAGCAGACTTTGGCTGAAAGTATTCAGGAAAGTAAAATTGTTAGGGGATAATAATAATAATAATAATAATAATAATAATAATAATAATAATAATAATAATAATAATAATAATAATAATAGTAGTAGTAGTAGTAGTAGTAGTAGTAGTAGTAGTAGTAGTAGAGTTGGAAGGGATTTTGGAGGTCATCTAGTCCAGCCCCCTGCTCAGGCAGGAAACCCTATACCATTTCGGACAAATGGCTGTCCAGTCTCTTCTTAAAAACTTCCAGTGTTGGAGCATTCACCACTTCTGGAGGCAGGTTGTTCCATTGGTTAATTGTTCTCACTGTCAGGAAGTTTCTCCTTAGTTCTAGGTTGCTTCTCTCTTTGGTTAGTTTCCATCCATTACTTCTTGTCCTGCCTTCAGGCGCTTTGGAGTATAGCTTGACTCCCTCTTCTTTGTGGCAGCCCCTGAGATATTGGAACACTGCTATCATGTCCCCCCTCGTCCTTCTCTTCGTTAAACTAGACATACCCAATCCCAGCAGCCTTTCCTTATATGCTTTAGCCTCCAGTCCCCTAATGATATTAGGGCTCTTTGATAGTCCAGGGGAAAGTACCATGTTCCACTGTAATAGCACCTCTGGCAATGGAAAAATCCTCCTCACTTCATTTATTCTTTGCTTTCCTTGTATTACAATATTTGTAAATCATCTCAATCCTGTAAGTTTTGGGGTGATGTACAGATAAGGTTTTTTTTAAAAAAAACAACCTTACAATAATACAGCAAGAAAAATCTGTTAAGATTTGATATGATAAGAATGCTTGCTCACAATCAGCCAAAGCAAGAGTCATATTGGAATTGATTTTTGATGTAATATCCTAATGCTATGTTATATCTTTCTTTCGTTAGGTTGTTGCTTTCCAGCTACCTATGAAGGTATAATACCTCTTCTTTCAGTTGGGCTTGACCTCCTGAGCATATCCATGCAATTTTCTTTGTGCCATTATGCAAGTGGTTGCTATGATGTTCTTGCAGATTTTTTTCCCCCAGTTTCCTGATGTTGCTTACAAACCAGGTATTCTTTAATGGTTTCCCATCCAAATAAAATTATTAACTTCTGAAAAGGACAGCTAGGTGCATCCATCAATGGAAACGATCTACTGTTCTACTGACACTGATCAAAATTGCTAATTTGTAATAAGCAGCAATAGAATCACTCAGCTGATAATGGATAAAAAGAACTGAATACTGTCTTAATTCTCTAGCAAAAGAGAAGTGCATAATATATGTAGAGTCATTTAAAAAAGAGGTGCAGTAAATCAACATCCCAAACAATATAGGCCCAAATATATGTTATCCAAGTAGCACAAAGGCAAAGTCATATCTAGATGACATAAGATCAAATATTAGTAAAGATTTTTTTTAAAAAAAATCCATGTGATTCTGCCAGTGATAGATAAAACTCACATTCTTTTCACCCTTACCTAAAATAAGGAGCTGCTTGGATAATTTTGGTGTGATAGCCATGCCATTCTTTAGCCAGGACATTTTGGGATTTGGAATGCCTTCAGCATGGCATTTGAGGCTGGCTGATATTCCTGGTTCTTGTGCCTGACTTTCAGGATAGACACGAATCACTGGTGGCACTAAGGGGAGAAGAAACAGGAACTGATGACTTTAAATTAAGTTAAATTAACCTTTGCAGCTCTTAGAACATCAGATGCTGTATTCAGAGCCAATTCAGGAGTCTTGTACAATTACATATTTTTTCCAAGAGGCAGGTTGCTTCTAATCTGGGCAATGGTGAGTTAGAAAGTAAACAGTGGATGTGAAGCTCTTCATTTCCTGTAATTTATGTCTTAAAGTTGCACACATATGAAGGACACTGATTTTGTATTAACTGAGTAAATCCATCCATCCATTCATCCACCCACCCATCAAAGCATCCATCCATCCATCAATCCATCCATTGATCCATCCATCCATTGACCCATCCATACATCCGCTCATGCATCTACCCATAAATCCATCGATCGATCGATCGATCGATCCTTCCATCCATCCACCCATCCACCCACCCACCCATCCATCCATCCATCCATCCATCCATCCATCCATCCATCCATCCATCCACCTACCCATCAATCCATTGATCCATCCATCCATCCACCCATGCACCTATCCATCCATCCATCCATCTGCCCATGCATCCATCTGCCCATCCATCCATCCACCCACTCACCCACCCATCGATCCATTGATCCATCCATCCACTGATCCATTCATCCACCCTCCATCGATTCATCCATCCATCCATCTACCCATTGATCGATCTATCCATCCATCCACCTACCCATCGATCCATTGATCCATTCATTCATCCATCCATCCATCCATCCATCCACCCATGCATCCATCTGCCCATGCATCTATCCATTCATCCATTGATCCATCCATTGATCCATCCATTGATCATTCGATCCATCCATCCATCGATCCATCCATGCATCCATGCATCCATCCATCTACCCATCGATCCATCCATGCATCCATCTACCCATCGATCCATCCGCCCATGCATCCATTCGCCCATGCATCCATCCGTCCATCCATTGACCTACCCATCGATCCATTGATCCATCCATCCATCCA
>NW_015386585.1:208969-210627 GCF_001527695.2 Protobothrops mucrosquamatus | reverse complement strand
ATCCATCCATCCATCCACCCATGCATCCATCTGCCCATGCATGCATGCATGCATGCATCCATCCACCTACCCATCCATCCATCCATCCGCCCATGCATCTATCCATCCATCCATCCATCCATCCATCCACCCACCCATCCATCCATCCATCCATCCATCCATCCACCTACCCATCAATCCACCCATGCATCCATCTGCCCATGCATGCATGCATGCATCCATCCATCCACCTACCCATCCATCCATCCATCCATCCGCCCATGCATCTATCCATCCATCCATCCATCCACCTACCCATCAATCCATTGATCCATCCATCCATCCGCCCATGCACCTATCCATCCACCCATCCATCCATCTATCCATCCATTGATTCATTCATCCAATTTATATTGTTGCATATTACACAAAACAAATGACTGTAGGCTTAACAACCATATGATTCACTTAATAACTACAGTGATTTGCCTGACAATTGTAGCAAAAAAGATAATAAAATGGGGCACAACTCACTTAATTATCTTGCTTAACAATGGTAATGTTGGGTTCAACTGTAGTTTTAAGTCAAGGATAGCCTGTAGTCCAACCAGTCATGACTAGGGCATGACTGATCATGAATGAAGCCCCTTACTCCAGTGGTAGGTGAGAAAATAAATACTGGGTTGGAAGATCTTTTCTGTGTTTTATCTGCTTAAAGCTGCACACTTATGGACCACACTGCTTTTGTATTAGTTGAGTAAATATATATTCTCTCTCTCTCTTTCATCTCTCTCTTTCTGTCTGCCTCTCTATCTCATCTCTATCTCTCTCTTTCTCTTGATTTTAAGTGAAATGACTGGCTGGACAAATGAAGCCTCTCTTTTCACCAATTTTGTGCTTTTGATTGCAAGTGCAGAGGCCTTTGTAATAAAAACAAGCCAATAATCAATGCAAAGACAGATTGAGTTAATATATTATATATAGTATATTGGACATTATTAAATTATGATGCTGGTGCTTAAAAAAATAATTCTTTTCTAGGCAACATACTTAATACAAATCTAATTATGTTTTACCTCAAAGACTTGAAAAGAGCCTACCTTTTGCCAGATGGAATTAAACCATCCTGAGTTCTGGCATTAAAAACTGGAAGCAAATGCTATTATTGTTCAAGCCGACATATTGTAATCAAATCCTCTTTCGGAAATGAAAAATGAAAACAAGCTATCTGCCAAAACATTAGAATATTCTACATTTTGTTGTTGGTTGCATAGTCTAACATGAGATATTATCAACCATTAAATATATAAGTATTTAGCCTATCTGGGCTTCGAAAATCTGAATGGCTACTAGATGGCAGCAGAGAATTTGAATTTTTGTACCATTTTTCTACTATTTAATTGACTGATTGTTTTTTCATTATGTGCCATCAAGTCTTTGTCAGTTCTTAAAAACCATTTAGAAACCACCTAACAGTCCCTAAATGCAGGTCAAATCTGTTAACCCTAGTTCCCCCTCTTGTCAGTCCACATATTTTACATACTTTAGAGGGGGAATCATTCTGAAACATCTCATGGAGGGGAATGTTAGTTCACAATGAGGGAGGGAGGGAGGAAAGAAGGGAGGGAGGAAGGAAGGGAGGGAGGAAGGAAGGGAGGGAGGAAGGAGGTAGGAGGAAG
>NW_015386585.1:203862-206910 GCF_001527695.2 Protobothrops mucrosquamatus | reverse complement strand
GAGGGAGGGAGGGAGGGAGGAAGGAAGGAAGGGAGGGAGGGAGGGAGGGAGGGAAGGAGGAAGGAAAGGAGGGAGGGAGGAAGGAAGGAAGGAAGAAAGGTCCTGCTGCCTCACTGTTAAAAGTAATACCATAGCAGCAAATTTTGCTGCACCATAGGATTTAGAAATGGCTCTTCCTTGGCCATTCCCCAAGTTCTGGGTCTCTTCTGATCTCAGATGTCTCCTTTCTTGTTTACTTCCCAATTAGACTTTTTATAAATCACTTCATCCTAATTATGATTACAAATGCACAAAACGTAGCAAGCCATTTTTAATCACAGGAATATATGCTGGGTCCAGACTGTTTAGGAATTCAATATAAGTACAAGCATTTTGAATTAAATACTTCAAATTCCTTTAAACCTTGATATTTTCTGTTTAGTGTATTGTTAACCAAGTTGGCATTTCTTTCAAATTTTTTTCAAGAGCTGTCCTGTGTGTAACATATCATATTAATACAATTGGCAAAGTATGAAACCCTGTTGTCATTGTTTTGACATCTTTGTGTCCAAACTGGGAAAATCACTGCTTTTGAGGTCACTGGCTCTCTAATGAAAAAAACCCTGGATCTAGTGCATCCCCAAGCTATGTATCTTTTAATTAGCTGAAATGGATGAAGAATAATACTTCTAATAGAAGTGTCTATTAATACTTTAACACCTTATGTGCATCCTCAGGCTGAATTAATTGAAACCAGTATCAAGCAACCAGACCAGAAAAATTCTGAATAAATCCATAGGAAATGCTCTTATGGGGTTATCAAGGTCAAAGTAGATATGGAAAATATTTTGGAATTGTACCGAAAAATGTTCATAGCAAATATCTGACTCCCAGAATTTAATTATTAATAAATACTTTACCAATCCAAACAACTCTACTGGATATCAACTCAAAGATACAACAATGGCCATCATACACTGCCACAAACTTAGCCTAATACAGTAATTATCTTCCATCTGGCTTTATAGTGGGACCTAGTTCTTACATGGTGAAAAGAAAACAGCCTGACAGCTGATCAATCTGTGACCACAACATAAAACTGGTGGAAATAGCCCATAGGCACCCCAAAGGGACTTTCCTGTAGCTGTTTACACAGTCTGGGCAAGAGAAAGAGGAGCAGAAATATGACCATTGATTGCAGTACAAACAGAAATCAGATTTCATACACAGCAGTGGTTGGAATTCTTTCAAAACAGCTTCTTTGCTTTTCTACAATAATTCAGAAGTTTGTGTATTCTTGTATCCCTCTTGTCTATTTCAATCCTGCTTGTTGGTGAGAAGCTGCAGAATCATTTACTATGACTCAAACCAAGTGTGAGATGTGAACAAATCTTGCTCACCACATGGGAAGTTTAAGATTCAAAATGAATTTCCACAAGGCATCCATTTTACTCCTTAAAAAACCAAACTTTTCTCAATAGGGAAAAAAATATTCTGAAAATTTCATCTTTGCTCAGTCTGGACATGTCATGTTTCAGACGATGTACTTTAATATTCAGAGGGAAAAAGACATAATGTAAAAGGGTGAAAAAGAAAAAATAGAATAGAGCTGGAAGGGACCTTGGAGGTCTTCTAGTCCAGCCCCCTGCCCAAATGGGAGTCCCTATAACATTTCAGACAAGTGACTGTCCAGTCTTCTTAAAAACCTCTAGTGATGAAACACCCACGACTTCTGAAGGCAAAAGCTGTTCCACTGGTTAATTGTTCTCACTGTTAGGAAGTTTTTCCTTAATTCCAGGTTGCCTCTCTCCTTGGTCAGTTTCTAACCATTGTTTCTTGTCCTGCCTTCTGGTGTTTTGGAAAATAAATTGACCTCCTCCTCTTTGTGGCAGGCTCTCAAATACTGGATTACTGCTATCATGAATGTTTGCTCGTTCATTCTATACAACTCATAGTTTTGTTTCTTTGAAAAATTGATTATGCTGAAGAACACCTCCCTTCCCAACCCCAATCTGATAATAATAGTTTGCTAAAAAGTTAAACTGAAAAGTAACCTGAGAAAAAGCTAAAATAATTTTAAAAATGGAATGTTTATTAAAACATCCACCCACTTCCACTTTACACACATAATCTTTAGGAAAAGTAAAAATGTTTAAAACATATTCAGTATTTCCATCCAAAATGAAATTGGTGTAAACAAGGGAAATCTATTTAGCAAAAACTGTACCAATAACGCTTATGTTCAATACAGAATTTTCATAAAACATCAATAATATTCTCTTATTAAATGAAATAAATATACACCCCGTTTACCAAATTGCTTTATAATGACGTAAAAATTAGGTAATAATTCTTTGCTCTATGCGAAGATAAATACAAGACAATAGAATGGAGAATGTTTTTTTTTTATTATTATAAAAGAACAGCTTTTTGGAATAAGTCATTTTAAATGCCAGGAAATAAACCCAAAAGATGTTGCTGGGACTTAAATTTTCTTTCCATTTTGTAGGGAAAGAAATCATAATAATAATTGGTGCTGGTTCTTTCTAATAAGCACTCCTAAATATATAAATCTATCTGGATTGATTTAAAATCCCATCACTTATTCAATCTTTTTTTGGTGAATTTTTCTCAGTATTAATTAATGTAGCAGATGATTTACTCCAGTTGAACTTCTAAATCTGCCACTGAATTAAATATATGTAATTCAAACTGTCATTGAGATATATCTTTGTTTTGATCCCTAAGACATATAAGCACATTATCTGCAAATAGATTAATTATATGATATCTTTTTCTATTAGAGACCTTAAATATTCTTGCATTGCCTAATATCTGTGCTCTTGCACAGAAAAAAACTATTTAGAAGTTGATATATTTAGCATAAAATGTTATATCTAATATTCATAGATACAATACATCTAGATTTATAATCTATTTTAGAAATAAAAGTAGATTGATTCAAATAAATAATAAATATATTTACTTAAACATTCTTTAATATAGTATCGTAGAACTTGATAATGTGCTGGCCAGAAACCATACATATCTGGGATTTTGCCATTTTTT
>NW_015386585.1:147644-202760 GCF_001527695.2 Protobothrops mucrosquamatus | reverse complement strand
GCCGAGCATCCAGGAGGACGCCCAGGTTGCGAGCCCTCTCCGCGGGGGCTAATGACTCGCCCCCGATAGCCAGAGATGGAACCAACTGGCTATGATGTGACGCCGGAAACCACAGCCACTCGGTCTTGGACGGGTTGAGACGAAGCCTGTTCCTCCCCATCCAGACTCGCACGGCCTCCAGGCACCGGGACATCACTTCTTCGACCTACCATTTTTCCTTTATATATTAATTTTGAAAGTCGGTCCTAATTCATTCTATCCATAGAACCAAACCACTTCATTAAATTTCTTTACTGATCAGTCTTTTTTGTATTCTTTCCACATTCATTATGTACTCTTATATTTTGGACCTTATCCTTCTTTTTTATTATTGTTATAGACATTTCTTAAGTATCCTGTACCTGGTGTCTTAAACATACTTTTATGCATTTCTTGGGTCTCATCTTATATAACTGGGCAGAAGAATGTTCTTATACACAGCTATATTATGTCTTGGCATAGCATACATCAGGTGATACAAACAGGCTAGAATCTATGGACATCTCTTGTCAATCACTGCTTTATATTTTTGAGGTTCTTTTCTGAGTTTAGAAGAAAATCAAATAAGGAAATGCATGAAAGAAGAACACGTTCTTGACTTATGACCACAACTGAGCCCAAAAGTTCTGTTAATAAGCGAGATAGTTGTTAAGCGAATTTTGTTCCATTTTATGAACTTTCTTGCCAGAGTTGGGTAAATCACTGCACTTGTTAAGTTAGTGACACGGTTGTTAAGTGAACCTGGCTTCCCCACTGACTTTGCATGGCAGAAGGTCGCAAAAGGGGACCACATGGCCTTGTGACACTGCAACTCTCATAAATATGAGTCAGTTGCCAAGTGTCTGAATTTTGATCAACGGACCATAGGGATCGATTGTAAATGTGAAAAATGGTCTTGTCACTTTTTCACTGCTGGTGTAACTTAATGACACTGCTGGTGTCACTAAATGCACTGTTGTAAGTCAAGGACTATCTATATAGACAAATATTCACAGGTGGATAGATATTCCCTCCATTTTTAAATAATGTCTGGACCCCAATTCAACCAGTTAAGTTGAATGGTAAGAGACTCAAGACCAATGAAGGTATTTCTTTGCACAGTGATAACTTTGCAATATATGTTGTGATATTCTCCACTTTAGAAAACTTGGGGTTTAGTTAATTTTAGGGGATTATTTATTTATCTAAATTTATTGGTTGTCAAATTCCAGTAGACTTTATATCTTCCACTATTAAATGATACTGTCTACTGTTCAAAAGAGTGGTTAAACTCACGTTTTGCATGTGTCCCCATTGTTAGGGACAGAATATCTAACAAAGTAGTTTTTAATCAGATTCACCACAGGTTTTTTTGTGTGTTTTTATACTTCTCTTGACGTATAAAAGCCCACTGGGGACTGAGTCATAGATTCTTTTGGATTTGGAAGCAATGACTACAGAGTAAGAACATGAGTATTTAAGGCTTTAGTCCAGGGGTCTTCAAACTTGGTCCTTTTATGACTTGTGGACTTCAATTCCCAGAATTCCTGAGCCAAGCAAATCATAAAAGAGCCAAGGTTCCCCACCCCTGGGCTAGGGTTAATAAAAACAGTAAACAAAACAAACAAGAACTGCCCTGGCATCCCCAAACATGACACATCTAAAGTTCTTTGAGATAGCAACAATTCAAAAATTACTAAAGTAGCAGTTGGCTGAGGAATTCTGGGAGTTGAAGTCCACAAGTCATAAAAGGGCCAAGTTTGAAGACCCTGCTTTAGTCCAAGGCAGTATAAAAATATAAAATAATCACATCATATGAGTCAGCAATTGAAAAATAAAAGCCAATGCAGTCCTAGACTGCATTAAAAGAGGGATAGACTCAAAATCACATGAAGTATTAATACTTCTTTATAATGCCTTGGTAAGACCACACTTTGAATACTGCATCCAATATTCTGTTATTATTTGCGCTATCTATAGGCACTATAATAGCTGTGGATTGTGAACTGTGGAATATGCTTGTAACTGAATGTGCTTAGCACAGGACATGAACTATAGACACTGCCCTTGGCAAGTTACATAAACAAGTTGGAGCAGCAAAAACGTCTTTAATCAAGGAGAGATACAATTCAGAACTAGAAAGAAGTTTTCTCACAGTGAGAACAATTAATCAGTGGAACAGCTTCTCTCCAGAAATTGTGTGTACTCCATCCTGTAAGTTTTCAAAAATAGACTGAACAAGGACTTGACTGGGATGATATAGTGTCTCCTGCATGGTCAGGGGGTTGTACTAGAACAGTGTTTCTCAACCTTGACAATTTTAAGGCATGTGGACTTCAACTCCCAGAATTTCTGGGAGTTGAAGTCCACGTACCTTAAAACTGTCAAGGTTGAGAAACACTGTACTAGAAGATGTCCAAGATCCCTTCCAAATCTTTATTCTATTCTATTCTAATATTCAAGAATACAATAAGATCAAGAAATACTTTAAACTTCTTCTGCTAGTCAGGATACTCTCAAGAGATTATACTGGACTGAATCTTCAAATCCATTAAACCAGTTAGGTCTGCACTGAACTTTTTGAATAGCTTATATGTGCTCCAAACTATCATCATTCACACCTGTTTCAATGGAGTTTGCCAGGAACAAGCTCATCTTATTTGGTGCTTCAAGTGCCTTACCTAATTCTGCCAAAATGAGACCATTAAGTCGAAAAGTATTTCTTTATGTCTAGTGGCAATGATACCATTTCAAAGTTAAGATGTGTTTACTTCCCAAGGATTTTTAGATTGACATTGGGAAAGGATCACTGTACTTTATGTGGCATAGGGCAAAACCAAGTATAACCCTTTTGTAATTAAAATAAATGATTTATATATTCAATTTTTATAGCCATCCAACTCAACCAAGGGACTCTAGCTGGGTTAAAATTCTAATCTAATCCTGTATTATATATTCAAGCACTGCATAGGAATACCATGCACATAAGGGAAAGAGGTGTGTAACATCTATCCAAATCCACCTTGTTAATCTTCTGCTAAAACTACCAGCAGAACAGAATGGTAGGCTTTTTTAAAAAAAGAAAAAGTGGAAAAAATATAGGATGTCTGCTCTGTGTAATTAGTCAGTTAAATATATATGAGACACATTTACAATCTGAGTTTAATCTTTGATCACACACACAAATTAACCTTGTTAACATCAGTAGAATTATATTTGTCCTGAAGGAATGTGCTGAAAAATGGGTTGTTTTCCTTCTTGCAGTGCATTTCTGAAAAGATCAAAAGCTTATGTGTTTCTGAAAATGGGAGGAAGTCCAATAAAAGCCATCATGTTAATTCATTTTTCTCTAAAGGGCTACAAGGTTGGTGCAATAAGCCATTTCAGAAAGTACACATTTATTGATCAGCTAGGACTATGTAAGATTATAGCTGGTGCTACAACATTCTACCTTTGCATTTTATAGTAAATTAAAAATAGACTTTCCTTCTGTTGACAAGCATTGTGAAAATGTTATTTACCATTTTGAATTTTACATACTATGGGTTTCAGTAAATTTGAAAAGCAGGCTGAACTCATGAAAGACAAAAGAGTTTTATGACTTTTTAAATGCTTTCCAATTTATCATGGTATAAGATTTTCAGAGGATTGGGCTAGGCCTGCAGGGATGGGGAACCTTGGCTCTTTTATGACTTGTGGATTTCAACTCCCAGAATTCCTGAGCCAGCAGTTGAAGTCCACAAATCATAAAAGAGCCAAGGTTCCCCACGCCTGGCTAGGGTTAATAAAAACAGTAAACAAAATAAACAAGAACTGCCCTGGCATCCCCAAACATGACACATCTAAAGTTCTTTGAGATAGCAACAATTCAAAAATTACTGAAGTAGCAGTTTACTTGGAACTAGGTAGATTTTGAGGAAGTAGGAATTTCTCAATCTGATAATCTGATTGATATACCTCAATGTGCTTCCATTTTGAAAGTGGATGAAATCCTAATTCTGATCTATTCTGGTTAAAGAACAGCCTGCTTAGAGAGAAGGCAATCTGATGGCAAAACAGCAAAATCACAAACAGCAGAAACTTAATTTAAATGACATGGATATTCTAAAATAACTAAGCTGATCTTTAAACATGATTGAAAGACCTCAATTTGTCATTCTGAATAGACATTCTCACAGTTGTAGAATCTCTTAGGTGCTTTTTTTCTTCAAAAGGCAACTGGATTGTTTTTTTGTTTTTCTTCCCCTTGAGGAAGTGGGGAGATGGTGGGAAGATGGAAGGATAGGTTTTCATAGGATGGATGGGGGAATGGAAGGGTTGTATTTATTTGCAGTCATCTGGTTGTTTGCAATCTCCGAGAATTGTTGAGGCCACTTGGGAGTTTATCTGTGCCCTCAGGGTCACCTGAATCAGGGTGCAATTAGTTGTGGAATCTTCTTGGAACTTCTGCAAGGAGTGCATTGTAAACTGGAGATAGGTGGTGTTTTATTCCTCCCTCTCTATTGAGGGAGGGGTGTTCAATTCTAACATAGATGGATTCTTCTACCCCTCTTTTTTTTCTTTTGAAGAAAAAAAAGCAACTTTAGGACAACTACGACCTGGATGAGTGAGAATCTCCACAAACAGTTGTAGAATGCATTCTCTTAGAATGATGTCTAGAATGTTCCTCAGTTTAACAAAAAAGTTTCATCCTGCAAATTATTTGGAAATTAAATAATTATTTGATTTCAGAGAGCAAAACCCAGTTCATCTGGAATTGAAATGACCACAGACGTGTATAGAAAGAGAAAATCAGAACTGGGAGCTGATCACCAGGGTAGTTCAACCTACTGGATATTTGGATTTATTTTATCTGTAAAACTGCAATTGCACAGGTAAAATATATATTGTCATCCATTAAAGAATGCTTCATATTTACAGAGATTTACTAAGCAGGCTGACAATATGCATACTGACCTTGGCAAGTCAACAATCAAGAACTGTCTGAAGGAATACATGCCAGATTAGTTAAACAGGGAGTCAATTTTCCCAAAGAAAAAAGGTTTAGTTACTTGGTAAATTAACATGAATGGAATCCAATATATTAATAGCATTATGCTCAGGAATGATTCCGACTACACCTGATAAGTAATTAATTTTAGGAGATATTGCATCTTTTAATAATATGTGAATTAAATTATCTGTTTTATAGAAGATCTCTATAAAAATGGATAAAATCTTCCAGGATTTTGTTTATGTGGACAATATTATTATTATGATTGCAAAATTATACACAGATGGTAGCATACTCAGGCTAAATTGCAACACAGTTCTTAATACAGAATAAATATAGGTAGCTTTGTAAATTGCTTAACAGCCAATTAATTTATTCAAGTTATTCATTGTTAGAATAAAATATATTCATTTGAGCCCTGAGTCTACAGATATTTTGAATAATACTGGAGTTTTAAGACTGATACATTTTACTGTTGCTGTGAACTATATTAGTGCATCACTAATACCAGTGGTATTACTGGTAGGTACTGGTGGGTAGCAAAGGGCTCTAAGTCCTGTCTGTTCAACATATTTACAGTATATGTGACTTAAATGAAGAGTAGAAAATGATTATCACATTTGAAGATGGCACAAAGATGGAGAGGGGTGGAAAACACTTTGGAGAAGTATTTATCAACCTCAGCAACTTTAAGAAATATGGACTTCATTTCCCGGGATTCCCCATGTAAGATGAATTTCAGCAGAGGCAATTACAATTCTAATATTTGGGTAAGAAAAATTAAATGAATGAACATAAGAAGGGTCAAGGCAGCAGTGGCAGCAATGGCTTTGTAATAGCTTGGAATGGATAATTATAAAAAGTAATTAAAATAAATTGTAGACGAACACATTTACAAGATCATAAGTTGAAAAACTGAGAATTTAGAGTTACTGGAATATTTTTTTTCTGACTGTTTATATAAACAACAAAGTACCTTTCCTATGCCCAAGAATCATGCAGGAAATCTGCAAAAACATGGTACCTATGATGTAATAATTGTAACAACAATAATAAAGTTGATATTGTACCTACAGAACATTGGTGTGGAGGGGAACATGAACAAAAACTAGATGCTAGGGGGTGAATACCATATTTTGTATTGTTATCCATGCCTGACTTTACCCTTTGGATCCTGATGTCAAACTGCCCAACTCTTGCTTAGGGAGTACAAATCAAGCTTGTTTTACATATTTTTTTCATTAATTGCATATCATATATTCATTAATGTCTGCTCCAGGATAGGAAAATCAACTCCTGAGGAAGACTAAAAATTTAATGAATCAGGGAGGCACCTGAACGTGATCTCATTGCTCTGGACTTTAAAAATGTTTTAACCCATTGCCTTTGTAACAGTTCTTGCATATTTCTGTCAAGGTGATCTTCCTTACTCTCTACAATTAATCACTTGTCTCTCAGAGAATAGATTTGCAACTATCATAGCTTAACCCCAATTGAAGCAATACAATCTAAATTTCTGAGAGCTGTGTCTGAGGCTAAATAGACCCAATTTTTAACATGCTCTCTGCAAGTGCCCTTATATAATTATAATGTAATTTCAGGAAAATTTAACACTGCTTGTCTTTGCAGCTTTAAAGAAAACCATTACTCATGTGAGATGTTAAATGCACTATTTGGTTAGGAATTATCAGATGAACATGGTTTAATACCTCATGACACTCTTTAAGGTGATGATTATTTTGGAACCAACTTTATCCAACACTTTTCCTCCTTCAAGATATCTGAAATCTGAATAGATTTGAATTTGTACATGCCTGTATATTTGCTAAGATTTCGTTAACACAAAGCAGAAGAGGTTATCTTGAAAGCATTAAAACTGACTCCCACATGTCAACATTTGATTCTGTATTATTTATTTATTCTCTATTTGGAAACTCTGGAAAAAACAAATATTTTTTTAATAAAAGAACAAGCTAGAGCCTGTGCTTAGTGGTTAATTCTCAATGTTTTACAGTTTTGAATATATTTATTAAGGGAAAGAGATAAAATAAACAATGAATATAATTAGGAATAAATAAAAATACTCCAAATTTGGGGACCTATCTATAAGACCACAGGAGCTGTCAACGCTGAGGCTATAAAGCCTTGTGGAATATGATCCAAGGTTTAATTTCTTCCAACACTGAGAATTTGGCATTCTGATTTGTCCATATTGTTTCTGAAGGAACGGTTTCTGAAGGAACGGTTCCAAAGCGAGTGTTAAGAACCCCCATCCATGGTATAGCTAGGCAATTTTAGGTGTGGTATTATTGGTTTAGGATTAGCACAGTTTAGTTGGTCATATTTGTTTCTACACAATATATACAAGACAGTTTGTCATATTAATCTTGTTCAAGTTTGCATTTAAAAATTAACTGGCACCAACAAATATTCTTCATAACTGAATGTTAGGAATAACCTGACCCGACCACGTGGCTTAAATGGTTGACTTTTATGCTTCTTCCACTCCTCCCCCCCATTATACTTTGCATTAAAAGACTTCATAGAAACTAGTAAGAGTACCATTAATCCTGTAAAAGGCAGAGATGGAGGGAAGGGAGACAGGGAGATAGGCAAGTGGGGAGAGTTCAAGCACATGCTATAGTCCTAAAAATGGGTAGGCTGCCAAGTACTCAAACACTGATCGTGTGACCTCAGAGGCATGGCAACCAATGTAACTCTGAGAATTGGTCCTCTCTACCATTCATTCAGTACCGTTGTAACTCTGAACAGTTGCTGAACAACAAGGACTACCTGCGCTATTTCGTGTTTTTTTTATTCGTTGCGATAAAGAGATTGTTCAACATGAAATTTAAGTTGTGTTTAGGTTTTCACAATACAGTTGTTAGTATATCTAAATTGTACAGATAGATTAACAAAAAACCTTAATGGAACCATAAATAATCTCAACAAAGGTTGCTTTGTTGAAGAGCTTTATAAGTCTGCTTACTATAAGATAAGATACCTTTCAGTGTTTCACAGTTACTAGATTTTCCTATGGGTTCCAGCAGGGTTTTCTGCTAGTAAGGCTTTCTCTTGGTTTGCTTTTCATTATGCCTGGGCTTCTGATATCCAACAACCTAGTGCCATTAACTGACCTCTCCTCATTTAACTCTTTGAGCTACCAATTTAATACTCTCCCTCCAAAATCAGTTGTAGCTAGGGTGATCACAAATAACTGAAGCCCAATGTATTTCAAAGAATGCAGTAAATAATGCAAAGCACAGCCAAAACGTGCAGTTCTTTAAGCCTTATATTAGGTGGGTTACTCTTCTGATATCAGCAATCACATGTAATATTTTCAAAACCACCAAAATTCAAATGGATGCACCATACAGGTCAATTGTTACATGAGTAATTAATGTTGGACATTACTTTGAATTATTTTAGACATACGAAATGGTATGAACATGTTTAAAATAAAATAAATGAATAATAGGGCTTTTCTATAAAGCATGCTCTGAATAGAGCATATTTCTTTTTCCTCTCATGTATTCATGGAGATTCCCTCTCCTTCCCCACTTTTCTAGTCAGTCAAGTGAAATGTTGATGGAGACTTTTTCCCTCCTTCACCATGTTTTAACTACTGTAAACCCTTATGTTTCCTTATTATATGTGTTGAGGCTGTTATTTTTTTTTCTCTATGAGCTTGGAGACTTGAAGAGATGTGGTATGTGTAGTAAAGTATTTAGTATGCACTTATAGCTAAGGGCAATAAAAGAACACTTTTCTACTAATATCAGTATCTAGTAAAGATCCAGTTTGGTGCCATGGTTTAGTGCCAGGAGACTGTGTGCTAGTCTCACCTTAGGCATAAAGCCAGCTGGATGATCATGGGCCAGGCACTCTCTCTTAGTCCCAGGAAGGAGACAATGGCAAGCCACTTCTCAAAAAGTTGCCAAAAATCTGCCAGGACTTGCCCAGGCAATCACCAGGAGTCAGGAATTGAAGATACAACAATTAGTACAGCATATGATTAGCACTAATATATAGATAGCATAGTAAACAAGGGCAAAAGATTACATTAGGGCATATTTTAGGAAGAATAAAGAGTAGCCATCCAGAATGGATGGATAAGACCAAGACGGCTGACTCAGCTTTAAAGCCAACTGAATCATTTTTCTACGTTATTTATATTGACAGATCAATCATTTGCCTTTAATGTGATTTTTTTTAGGAGGGAAGAAATTGAGGGTATTTTTCAGCTTACTGCTATTCTAAACGCTAGACTGTCATATATTATAGTGTTCAAAATAGATACCTATTACTAGAAAATACTCTGAGGGAATCTGTGAAATTGGATTGAGGAGCCAATGGCAACCATTTTCAAGGAAAATGTGATGATTTATGTCAGCTTATTGTAAAATGCAGCAACCAAAGAAAATGATTCCTTGCATTAAGGAGTCTTTTGTTTGCAAACTATCCATTTCCATAGCCGATTATTGCTTTATGAGATTTTTTTTTACCAAGAAAGAACATTGTGTTAGAAAAGATAAACAGCTTTTCTTTCACTAAGCATGATGTTTAAAATACAAATCTCTAGTGTGATATGATCACATAATCTGTAAGAGAAAAGGAATGTGACTATTCTTTCTGACTTTGATTAAGCAGGCAGGCAGGCAAGTTGGGCAGATTGAATTAAATTCATTTTCTCTTACAAAAATACTATGAGAGGCAGATGAATTCAATTGTACTATTTAGTATTTTACACTCAGGTTCCAAAATGTTTATATCTTTTCAATGTTATACTACAGAATATTTGCAATATGTGACTTTTCCTTCTGGCTATGTTATTAGCCTTGGGTCAAACAGATAGAGGCCACAATGCCCCAGAAGAAAAATCTTCTAAGAAAGACAATGGAAGGGATTTCTCCCTTATGATTCAAGTATTCTTATACTGATGGAACAACCTTGGAAATGCACTATTGTGATAGTTTCCATGTACAATAGCTAAGATCGCTCTGGGAAAAGACCTTAGAATGTTACATTCTGTCTTCTAAAAAGTTTTTTATGATTTATGACACAATTATGCTATACAATATGTCTATTCTATTACTATGGCCCTTAATCTTAATAGAAATATGGTTGCTAGACTAATTTTCTTTGTTAGGTAGAAGATATTGGCTAAAACTCAAGATGACAGATAGAGATTTCTTCAACTGAAGTTAATGATGAAATGATTTGTCTTGAGTGTTCTAATGGAAAAGTTATTAGATTAAAAAAGGTAGCATGCCAGTCTCACTTGCCTCCAAATAAACATAAGCATCCATATATAGGAAAGAAATAGTGTTGTCTGAGTCAAAGAGCAAATTGTAAACAGAAAGTTTACTGACGTTGTCAGTTCTAGGCTAACAATGCATGTGGCTTGTGTCTTATGGGCTAACGATTTCTTCTTTCAGAGAAGCTGGCGT
Source organism: Protobothrops mucrosquamatus (assembly GCF_001527695.2). Lineage (NCBI taxonomy): Eukaryota > Metazoa > Chordata > Lepidosauria > Squamata > Viperidae > Protobothrops > Protobothrops mucrosquamatus. The sequence goes on along the minus strand of NW_015386585.1, from coordinate 192,299 downwards.
GGACAGTTAAATCAGTCAGTTTTATACCATTTCCAAGATGTGGGGGTGGAAAGGATTACACTACTCTTTCAACAGAGTTTCAACAAAGAAAGAGATCTGCCTGGACATATAGTTCATGACACAGAGTCACGTATTGTATGATTGATGCTTTCATCCTATACTCCATCATTTGGGGAAAAGATACATTGAATTATACGGGACTTTGACATGTATTTGGTGACACTATAGGTAACCCTTGACTTACATCTGTAATTGAGCCTAGAATTTTTTATTGTAAGTCGTGCCGTTTTTTTCGGTGGGTTACCATATGATCATGCTTGATTTTAAAACCCTTTTTTGTAGAGATCATTAAGTGAACACTGTATCATTAAGCCAATCAAGGTTGTTGTAACTTTGGTCACTAAGGGATTGATGTTAAGTTGAGGACTACCTGTTAGATACCTAGAGCAAGACAGAAGTCCCCAAGGTAGTTTATTATTTGTGTATTAGATTCTGTGACAAAAAGAATTTCTCTAGAATTATAGAATTTAGAAATCTAGGATCAAAAGAGAAAGCATGGCCACTGTATTTATTTGGCATCCCCATTTGAGTATCACAAAAATCAGGATATAGAATGTAAAACATTCTGGTCTGAAAACATGGAGAAGAACCACCAGTCGCTGTAGACAATGCTGAGCTAAACAGATTGCTATTCTAGTTAAAATATTGTGATTTTTATATGAATTGTATTTATTTTGCCTGTTGTAAGGAGGGACTCTAACATACCATCAATCCCACAAAGGGTTTCTAGAAAGGAAGGATTTTGGCAGCTTTCCTAATGTCAATAGCACTGATGCTTTGGGTTCTTCTGCCAGTTTGGTATTTATAAATGTAGAAAAACGGTGAGACTCGGAATCCTAATGCTCTTTTTAAAAAGTATCCTGCATTTTAATATATTTAAATTTTATTTTAATAGTCACATGAATTTTTATGTAAACTATCCTGAACCAGTTAGTCAGAGAATCTTATCGTCTTGTTTAGCATTTTACTTAGGTATTTAGCTCACTATCTTTTATCCTAGAGAAACATCAGAGTCTTTATCCCATAATTGCTAAAACGTAAATTACAAGGGATCCCAGAAGAATGTATCTTGTACTACGAGACTTTTTCAGGTGAAACAGTTTTTTTACTTAGCCATTACACTTTGATCTGTTTCCCCAATAACTTGTTGCCAGAATATGTTATCACTGAAGTGAAAAAAGGAGAGATGTAGAATATAGTGAAGCACATTAAGGGCCATAAGAAGCCACTTTAAGAAGCAATTTCAAGAGGAAACAGAGAAACCCTCAATTCAGCATAAGACAAATACCTTCCACAGCCTATAGCATTCTGTCAAAAAGAATGTCCACTCGCTTGATATATTTGCTAGCACTTGGTGGTTGTTTGGGCGCATTAGAAGGCAAATGAAGACATTCCTTTGAAATGCCTCCCCCCCCCCTGCGCTCCTCCAGAGTGAGGTCAGCTCCAAACCTCCTGATCTTCTGCAAGAGCTTAAAGACTTGGGGGGGAGGTCCCAATGGGGTGGTTGATAGATTAATTACAGATCCTACCTCCTCCTCAGCTCATCCTACTTTCCTGCTCTCTATCTTTTAGTTAGGGTTGAATATTTGTATTTTTATAGTACTTTATTTTTTGTTGTTTATAGGATATGTATAGTTTTATCTTTTTCACATTGTAAGCTTTTTCACATTGTAAGCTGCCCAGAGTTGCCTTGTGATAAGACGAGTGACCAATAAATTTAATAAATAAATAAGTAAAATAAATATTGGTGCAGTAAGTCATCCATTTAATAACCAGTATTCAGTTAAATAACAAATGGAATTTTACAAATACCTCAAATGGAAAGTGTGCTTTTATGCATGCATAAAATGTTGAGTGGATATTATACATCATAACAACTCTGCTAAACTGAGGTCCATGAAACTGAGAGTACATTGTAATGGTTTCCTTTGATAAGAAGATGCCTCAGAGAACTCACTTTCCTTTTTATCTACAAAGCCAAAGCCCTGACTTTGGAAAGTTATTACTGAAAGTACAGAAACCAAGATCTCACCATACTAGAAATAATCCTGATTTAAATTTAATGTAGCCTCTCTGCAGGATTGCCCAGCATATTCTCTTTTCTGGTGATCATGTTGTATAATGCGCTCAATGGGTTGTATGATAAACTGTATAATGAATACTTAGACTATTCAAGTACATACAGCCTGTCTGAATGCACAGGCACATGGAAAAAACAGGTGAAAGACTAGGAGAAGCTCAAAGTATGATTGATGGGTAAAATACCAAGAATCTGAACCTAAATTTCCAGGATCAAGAACTAGACAAAGTTGGAGGACAAAGATCCTGAGAGGGAAGTAAGTTAGTTTTGTAAAATCTGACAGGAATGTATTTGAGGTTTTCTAGCCAATCAGCTTGTTCAGGCAGAGCAGGAGAAATGTGAAGTGTATCTTTGATAGATCATGGAATACCAGGGAACTATCATAAGACTGAAAAGAGCTGAAGTGGTTCTCATCTTCAAAAAAGGAGAAAAAAAGACCAGATCCAGGAAACTACAGACCAATCAGTCTGACATCGATACCTGGGAAGATCCTGGAAAAGATAATCAAGCAATAGATCTGTGAACATCCAGAAACAAGCAAAGTTATAACCAGAACCCAACACAGGTTTGTCAAAAATAGATCATGCCAAACAAATCTTATTTCATTTTTTGATAAAGTGACTAAATTAGAGGATCAGCTAAATGCAGTGGACATAATATACCTGGATTTTAGTAAGGCATTTGACAAAGTAGACCACAATCTACTTCTTGGTAATTTAAAAAAAATGTGGGGTAGACAGCATCACCACCAGATGGATTTCTAATTGCATTCAATGTGTAGTCCTTAATGGAACTACGTCTACATGGAGGAAAGTAAGCAGTGAGGTACCCCAAGGTTCCATTTTAGGCCCAGTATTCTTTAACATCTTCATAAATGATTTAGATGAGGGAATAGAAGGGGAACTCATCAAATTTGCAGACACAGTAAACTGGCAGGAATAGCCAACACCTCAAAAGATAGGGTCAAAATCCAGATGGATCTCACAGTCTTGAATCCTGGATCTTATCTAAATTCAATTTAGAGAAAAGTATGATTTTATAATTAGGCAAAAAAATTAAATATCCAGGTACAGATTAGATGAAATCTGGCTCAATATCAGTAACTGTGAGAGGAATCTTGGGGTCCTAGTGAATAATAACTTAAATATGAGCCAGCAGTGTGTGGCAGCAGCCAAAAAAGCCAATGCAATCCTAGACTGCATTAACAGAGGGATAGAATCAAGATCACATGAAGTACTAGTAATGTTTTATAAAGCCTTAGTAAGACCACAGAATATTGCAAGATGTAGAAACTCTGGAAAGAGTGCAAAAAGATAAACAAAGATGATTAGAGAAGGCTGGAGGCTAAAACATATGTAGAATGGTTGCGGGAATTGGGTATGTCTAGTATAGTGAAAAGAAGGACTGGGGTGACATGATAGCAGTGTTACAATATTGAAGGGACTGCCACAAAGAGGAGGGGGTCAACCTATTTTCCAAAGCACAAGAAGGCAAGACAAGAAACAATAGATGGAAATGGATCAAGAAGAGAAGCAACCTAGAACTAAGGAGAAATTTCCTAACAGTGGGAACAGTTAACCAGTGGAACGGCTTGACTTCAGAAGTTGTGGATGCTCCATGACTGGAGCTTTTAGGAAGAGACTGGACAGCCACTTGTCCGGAATGTTATAGTATCCTGATTGAGCATGGGGTTGGATAGAAGGCCTCCAAGGTCCCTTCTAACTTTGTTTTTCTGTTCTAAGGTATTGACTTAAATCTAACTGTATTGAAAATACTAGGACTTAAGCACATAACTATTTTTATTGATTCCCTTTTAATAGGACGTAATGTGTATAATTATGGTTTTCAGATGAAAAATTGTTTCACATTTTTATGTGAACATATACATATTAGTTTAATAGGACTCTGGGCACAAAATTATACTATATCAAACCAATTCTAAACAGATGCATGGCCTGTGACTTTAGGACTGCAGCTGATGCCTCTTGACTAATAAAGCCTTAAAAATAGTTTAATTATATAATTATGCACTATCTTAACAATATTCTAAAGAGGCAGTTAAATACAGGGGAAAAAAATCCCTCTCTCTCATCCTTTCACCACACACATTCAGGATGTTATTTCTCTTTATGTATTTACTTCTTTGAGTACAAAAGCCAGGACCAAATTTTCTAACATTTTATTATCAAGAATGTCATTCATCTCAAAGGAATTCTTTATATGGAAGATTTGTTCTGTCAGTCTTACATTCCAAGCCATTGCACTTCTCAAGGTACCAATTTAACTTTAGCTAAATTATATTACTTAGGGCAGATTTCTGAATTTGTCACATCTAGGTGAAGAGAAAGGTTAATCTTATTTGAAACCTAGAATATCATGGTACCACAGTTTCAGAGTTGTTGTCTTATTGATGTTGTTGTGGTTCTATTTTAAGATAGATTCTGATTATTGACTACTTGGGTATTTCTCATTTTGAAGTAACATGACAGATTGTTTTTGGAACCTACTGGTACTTAATGTTAGTAAAGCCTCTGAATTTAGTCTAGGAGCATGGGACAGAAGTTCAGAGACTTACTTGATTTTACTTTCTTTCTTTTATCCCATTTACTGTACCAAATGGCCTATATGAAAAATGAGTTGTAGCAAATTCAGAAGTTTCATCATCCTTGTATCCAACACTAATTCTCTCAGCCTTTTTTCATAAATGTAAATTAAGATGTATATTTATTCCTTTGCCATGTGTGTTCATGACCAAATGCTTATACTACATATTCTAAACAGAACATTTTTAAAGCAGACACTGACCAGCTGCCATTTTCATTCTTTCTTAGATGTCTGAATCGGTCGATATTCTGTACCCTCACTATGGTGCACTGGACTCTTATTGTTACTGCTCAAACTGGTCTGTGATATTATATTGTCACTTGGATACACTGAGATGTCTCCATATGCCATCATTTTCGCAGACTGAGTTAATTCTGGAAAGTGGAGTAAAGCAAACAGCAGAAAAGTCTAATCCTGACTCTAGTGTCTTTTGTGAAAAAGGTAAAACAATCTCATTTTGTTCCCACCCATTCATTTTTATCAATTACTCAGATTTTCTTCCTTTGGATCACATTCTTCAGAACATTTCCCCCAGGAACTCATATTAGATTATTTCATTTTCATAATTCACAGGAGTACCATATACCTATCATCAATCTATTAATTCCTACCTCCATAATTATCAGTACAACAGATGATATTAGTTCATAATTCTCTAGAAATCTTCTCCAAATCTTCGTACCCTATGCATGTATTCATCTAGCTCACTCTAAAAGATCAGACCACCTTCACTCAGATCTAATATATTTTATTTTATGTTAGTCATTTAATTTATTAATTCCTGCTGTTCTATCTCTTTTTACATTTCAAGCCATGGTCTTCTGTATGCCACTATCATCAACAGGATGGTCCATAGGTATTGCCTTCTTATGCCCACCCTCACTTTAATCAATTAGGTCTTCTATGTTATGTTTTTTTCATAAGATAGAGAAATATAGACTAAGTTATTAGCCTTAGTGATACCTTTGCTAACAGCATGGAAACAATATAGATAAGTTAAGGCATGTTTTGTCCAGTTTGCCAGAACTGCAATTAAAACCAAATTTTACTCTAAGAACACTGAATTTATTCTCTGCTAGCTACCGGTAGAAACAGGGCAAGATTTTTTTATGTGGTCCTCCTTTGCATAAGGAGTACTAAAGCATGAAATACTCTAAGATGCTTGAAAGCTTGCTGTATTGCTTTATCACCCTCGTCAATTATTCTGCTGGAATAATGCACAGAACATAGCTATGCTGAACCCTCCAGCCGTTGTGGCTACTTCACACCCTCACACAAAATAGACCAAGAGATTTGCACAACTATTTGTTTATTTACAATCTTTATTCCATATTTTCATAACTGTCACCTCCAAATATTTTTGTTACAGTAACAAAAGACTAACAAATGAACACACACATACATACAAATACACAACACACACACACACACACACACACACACACACACACACTCCCCTTATATTTCTTCTTGTGTATTTGTATTCTACTCTAGAGAAATTAACTAAGAGATATCTTCCCATTTACAACTAATACTAAAATGATACAATATGGTGGGCTTTTTTGCTACTTTTGTAAGAAAAAATAGTAATGTTCAGCGAATTGTCATATGTGCCATTTACTAACCATTCACCTGAAGAATGTGGGTCTGATACAATTCTTCATAGCCATAGGCATGACACGTGTAATTGCCCATGTGAATAGTTGTTACCTTGGTTATGTAGAGAGAGTCATCTTCTCCAAAATCCTGTAAATAAACAAAAAAGAGGGTGGGGGAAGGAGAAACCTCTCATTTAGCAAATGTGTTTGAAATGCTGCAAGAAACTAAGCTAACACTGGTTGCTTTGACAGTTGCTCTCCACTCTGAATTGCATTTTTAATATGTTTAGATTCACTGGCGAACAGAATAAGAGGCCACATGCAAATACCAAAATGAGAAAAAAATATCACAACTTAGTACCACCTTCTGATTTCTAAAAAAAAGCATACACACATAAAATTCAATATGCTGAGTCTATAATGAAAAATTTGACAAATTACAAGGCAAACTACTCTGGGGGGCAGCTTTAGTCTACGGAGACTGGAAATGAAAGCTCCATGCATTATCTATTAAATGAAGTACTTGAACTGGCCTTCAATTATCTGAAAAAATACATTTGTAAATGGATTTTTCCATCCCTTTCTCCCTCAAAATTAGTAATGAAATAGGGATAAGGAGGTTATTTCTCTTTTAAACAAAACCTTCTGATTTTTAATTACCTATATTATGGCTTATCTCGTTTGGGGAAAAAAAATCCTTCCTCCTTACTTGGGTTGCTTATTGTATAATTTGGAATGATAATTCTGCTTGAGAAATTGAAATATTTGTGAGATTTCAAAATGCGGGTATGTGGCCTTATCACTTTGTTCCAAATGATGCTATACAAGCTCCTATATTGATGAATAAACACAGGCAGCAGCTGTTTTTCTATTTTCATTAGTATGCAGGAATTGGCTGTGCTGAATTGCTTATACTTTTATACACCACCCACAACAATACATTTAAAAACCATACTTAATTAGCTTGAAGAATTATCTTCTGGTTTTAATTAGCTTAGGGGATGACATGTGCAAAATGTACCCTTTACATGCAGAGCTTTCATGCTGAAAAAGAAAATGTTTTTCAGACACAAAATAATAACACTGTTTTTACTTCTCAGTTCCAAGAAAGGAATTCAGGATTTCCAGAGCTGATACATAGAATTACAGGATGTTAGAGATGAAAAAGGTCTTAGTAGTCATTTAGTTCTACCTTCTTGGTCAACGACAGAATCCTGCAATTCATTATCTCTGACAAATGGTCAACCCTTTGTTTTAAACATCTCCCTAAATCAAAGTCTGCCACCTTCCAAATCTGATATAGTCAGTTTACGGTGAAAAAAGTAAGGTTCTACATTTAGGCAAGAAAAACCAAATGCACAGGTATAGAATAGGTGATACCTTGCTCAATAGTAGCAACTGTGAGAGGGATCTTGGAGTCCTAGTGGACAATCACAGCTGCAGCTGCCAAAAAAGCCAACAGTGCTAGGCTGCATTAACAGAGGGATAGAATCAAGATCACGTGAAGTGTTAATACCACTTTACAATGCCTTGGTAAGGCCACGCTTGGAATACTGCATCCAGTTTTGGTCACGACGATGTAAAAAGATATTGAGACTCTAGAAAGAGTACAGAGATGAGCAACAAAGATGATTAGAGGACTGGAGGCTAAAACATATAAGGAACGGTTGCTGGAATTGGGTATGTCTAGTTTAACGAAGATAAGGAACACTGATAGCAGTGTTCCAATATCTCAGGGGCTGCCACAAAGAAGAGGGAGTCAAGCTATTTTCTAAAGCACCTGAAGGCAGGACAAGAAGCAATGGATGGAAACTAACCAAAGAGAGAAGTAACCTAGAACTAAGAGACTGGAGAGCCATTTGTCTGAAATGGTATAGGGGGTTGGACTAGATGACCTCCAAGGTATCTTCCATCATCATCGTTGTTGTTGTTGTTGTTGTTGTTATTATCAATGAACTTACGGTATATAGCAATAGCACTAAGCCTTATATAATGCCCCATAGCACTTTACAGCACTCTCTGGGCGGTTTACAATGTCAGCATTATTTTCATATTGCCCCCAACAATCTGGGTCCTCATTTTACTGGCCTAAGAAGGATGCAAGACTGAATCAATCTTGAACCCCATCAAACTTCAGGCTGTGGGCAGAGTTTTCCTGTAGTACTGCATTCTAAGCACTGTGCCACCAGGGCTCCCATATAAGTAGTCTTTTCAATTTGTGAAGCTGTTTCCATTTTTATTTATTTATTGTGTATTTGTTGCACTTCTATGCCATTTGTAGTACCAAATTCCAGGTGGAGTAAAGCCTTTTGAAAAGGGGCTGTATTAGGCAACTTTCTGTATCATGCTTGTTCCCAACGTCCCATAATTGCATTGCCAAATTGGGAGGGGTGTGCAATTTGAAATGGATCACATTAGTCTGGAAAGTTCATATGTGGTTGGCTGATTTTCAGATATAGTCTGCCAAATAGTTTTCCCGCAGTTATTCCCTATTTATTTACTTTGCTTGTTTGATTATATTATTCTTATTCTTATTCTTATCCTTATCCTTAATAATAATAATACTAATAGTAGTAGTAATAGTAATAGTAATAATAATAATAATAATAATAATAATAATAATAATAATAATAATAATAATAATAATAATAATAATAATAATAATAATATCATCCACATTCTGGATTCCAGTCCTATTCTGTGGAAAAACAAAACATAGTATGCCCATATAATAGTAGGCTTCCAGTTGCAATTCAAATTGCTGATTGACATCCTTACAGATCTACATTTATGGGCCCAGGTTATTTGTGGGAATACCTCACCCTAATGGCTTCAATCTGTATCATCTGATCTGGCAGAGCTCTAGGTCATCTGGATGAGACAATATCACCTTGCGGACCTTAGGAAGTATGCCTAATTTGTCATGTTGCCTGTCTTATTGAACACACACACACACAGATCACCCAAATATGGACAGTCTCAGCCTTTCAGGAAGCCATAGAAACTTTGTATTTCCTCCAGGATTAGTTTGGGAGCTCTCATGGTGAAATATGAAGATGTTTTATATTTCTAATGAGAGGACCTTGAACTGGGTTTTGTTTTGTTTTATGGGTGATATTTTTAATGGTATATTCACTGCCCAGATAAATAGGCAGCTTTCCAAATTTGGTAAGCAAACAAACAAGTCTGTTCATTCCTCTGTATGACAGGCCTTCTTGCTTTCTCCTAAATCTTCTGTTAAATCTTTCCCCTAATTCTTCAGATTAAATGTACACAAGTCCTTAAACTGTTCCAGAATCTCCCTCTCCACAATGTTAACATGGTTTGACATTTGGATCTGCCAGGTACTTTTCTTGGACATTTATGCTAGTTAGTAAAATTTAAATGAACTAGTGTAATTTTTCATACAGTTACATCGGAGACATCGCTACCAAGTGACTGAGAAAATTGGATGTTGAAAATAATTTTGTGAAACTCGATATGTTAAGTCATCATGTTATGTAAAGCTATATAAAGTCTTCACGGTTCACCTGTTCTTAAAGCATGAGTCAAAAAATAGTAAGTATTTCAATTGTCATCTTAGATTCCAGAGTTGTTAAAAGCTATTGAATAATCTTATTTGATTATTTTTTTCAAAAAGGCATAGGAAATTCCTTCATATTCTTATCATATATACATAAAAAGCAAACCATAGAGAATCACAAAATTATTCTTACATACAATAGGCCCTAATATAGGTAGTCCTCAACTTACGACAATTGAGCCCAAAATTTCTGTTGCTAAGTGAGACAGTTGTTAAGTGAGTTTTGCCCTATTTTACGACCTTTATTGCCACAGTTGTTAAGTGAATCACTGCAGTTGTTAAATTAGTAACATGGTTGTTAAGTGAATCTGGTTTTCCCCATTGACTTTGCTGGTCAGAAGGTCTCAAAAAATGATCACATGACGCCAGAACACTGTAACGGTCATAAATAAATGCCAGTCGACAAGCATCCAAATTTTGATAATGTGACTGTGGTGATGCTGCAATGGTTGTAAGTCTGAAAACCAGTCTTAAGTCACTTTTTTTAGTCCCATTGTAACTTGGGTCACTAAATGAAGTATTATAAATCAAGAACATACTTGCATATGTTTATCAATGGATAAATGGGACAAATATGTGTGTGTACGTATGTATGAGGACAATTCGGAAATAAACCTCTGTTTGGTTATCAATGACAGACACTCGCAGATACAGAATTTTTATTATACGCATTAGAAAACTACAACATTACATTACTTTTTGACATAATCGCCATTCAAACTGAGGCACTTGTCATAACATCTTACAAGATTTGAAATTCCTTAGTAGCAGTCACTCAGCACCAAAATCTGGGCTATGGGGGGGTTGATCAAAAACATCCCAACGGAACTGCTTCAAAAGTTTTTGGGTGCATCTAGAGGTATGTGGGCGAGCTTTATCGTGAACCAACACCACACCGGAAGTGGTGCCATAGAAAATCCCGCCAAATGTGAAGACGCCAGAGGAGTACTGCTAGCGAAGTTCATGGACCGTGATTCAACCATCAATTCAGAAATCTACTGTAAAACATTATGAAAGCTCAGACAAGCCATCCATAATAAGTGTCGGGGCATGCTGACTTCCTGTGTGGTGTTGGTTCACGATAATGCTTGCCTGCACACTGCTTTTGGATTCTTTATGCCCATCTCTCTGTCACGTGACTCTGGGCGCTTATAACATGATAAAACAATATTATAACACATTAAAAGATTAAATACAATATTCAAATATTCAGTCATTTGAAGAGCTCTATTTCCATTCAAATGAACATGTGAAAAGTTTCTCCTTTGGCACAGGGGTAGATATGCAGAGGGTGAGTCCAGTATTCACAGCCCTAGTCCACTTTACCATTGTGCATTGATTCAGATGTTAATATAGCTTAAACATTTGATGGCAGCTTGAGAGTGTTGTTTCACAGAAATGATCAAATATTAGGAGCCGGAGAGAATTATTCAGTGAACCCCAGAGGAACTTTGTTTTTTCCTATTTCTAGACCAGTATCTTAGCCTCCTTACTATATTGGCTTTGCAAGGACAAGTTTTTTTATATAAGGGTATGAGTTCAATTCTACAACTCCTGAGATTGCATGTGGATTATTCTGGATTAAAAATTATAGGTAGCAAATATCCTATACGCAGTTTTGTGGATAATCAGAATCGGTGTGGCTTCTTCACTAGTTTTGAACAAGAGATCAAAATGTATCCTAGCCCAGACAAATTGAGATAAGGATGATTTTGAATCCTTACATGATTACACAATGCCATCACATATTATTGTGTTCCAGTTCCGAAGTGTTGCATGTGTGCAATTGTCCTTTAAGATACATATCAACATTAAAGTTCTAGTTAAAGAATCCCAGGAAATGGGAACAAAATCTACAGATTTTTATCCATTCATAACCCTATGCAAAATCTGTCCTGTCTAGCATTATATACAGTAAAATTGCTTATGGCTTAGACAGAATCCTTATTTTTTCAGAAAATCGTGCTCCTGTATTCCTTCAATGACATATTCTTATAGTGTCAGATGGCAAACTGCTCCTTTCTTTGGTTTGCTTCACTTTTTCTTCTCTGAAATAAAAGCTTGTATCCTCTGGCGAGTTGCTTTTACACTTTACAAATACCTTTGGAAAAAATATTGCTGAAATGATCCCAAAATGCTTTCAAGCTTTGTAAGTTTAAAAACTAGCGTTCCAGATTGATCTCGGCTAGCTTTTGTATTCTGTAATCCTTTAAACCTCTGCAATCCACAGACAATTTAAGAAACAAAACTATAGCTGGCTGGCTGTCAAATATCTTTTCCATATCACATTTCCTTTCATGATTCCTTGCAGATATTTGTTTTTCAAAAGCAGTATTTGTAATATCCTTCTCTCTCTCTCTCTCTCTCTCTCTCTCTCTCTCTCTCTCTCTCTCTCTCTCTCTCTCTCTCTCTCTCTCTCTCTCTTTCTTTCTTTCTTACACTCTTTACTTCAAGAATGGATTTACTTCAAGAATGGATCGGGTACCTGACTTTACCAATTGGTGGACCTTCAGCAGGTAAGGTTGCTCAAAGCTTCATTTAACAGCTTCTTATTGGTTTCCCCTCCCAAATTACACATAGCAATGTGGGTCTTCTTGGTGAGGTGCTAATTTATGCCATGACCTTAGCTGGTGCCAGTGGGGTCAACTTGTCTTGCTTTGAGAATAGTGGCTCCCTTGTATCTGCTTCACCTGTGCACAAACTACTTTTGCTGAGCAGAACAATTGGGACACCTTTGCAACTTAGAAATAGCAGGGTTTTTCTCCTAATCAGAGGCTTTGAAGAGCCCAGCTTTTCAGAAAAGTGTGGAATTATTTCTGCTCACTAGTCCAAAAAAAGAGAGTAATTCTCAATCTTCATGAGATCTGAAATGAGTTGGGGCTTTTCCTTTTTTATATTCAGTATTATTTTAAGATCCGGTTGCTGCCATGGGAATGGGGTGAGCTTCTGTCACTTACTTCAGCTCCTGCCAACCTAGCAGGTGAGAAAGCGGGTGAGTAGATAGATGGGTACCACTTTGATAGGCAGCTTAATGGGGACATGAAAGGAGGTCTCAACTGGGTTTCCCCTGGACAATGGAGATCTCACTGGCTAATCCTTTCAACCCAGAAGTGCTTTGCTTCTCCCGATACAACTGTAATAGTAGTATTCTTTCATACAGGAGTTCAGGTTGGCAAGCACAGGTCTTCCTCCTCCTATTTTTTCTCTTTGGAAACATTCCTGCAAGATAGATTTGATTGAGAGATCAATAATTGCCCCCCTGTCCAGCTGAGAATGGAGTAGAGCCAAGGTCTATCTGTGCTCCCAGCCAAACAACCTGAACCACTACACTGATGATTTATTTTTAAAACTATACAAAATCTATTTTGGGTTTTGAGAATGGAAATAAATAACACTTGTAATACAAAACCTTGTTTAGATTTTGCATTACAGCTGTTCATTATTTCATTCTCACAAAATCACTGTGGCAGTGATTTTCAGTGCAAACGACACTGAGAAGATTGGAGGACAAATGTGGGTAAAAGAAAGAGATGGAATCAAATGTACAGGTGTAGAATAGCTGGCACCTGGCTTAATAGTAGTAACTGTGAGAAAGATCTTGAAGCCCTAGTGGACAATCACTTAAATATGAGACAGCAGTATCTGCAGCCATCAAAAGAGCCAACACAGTGCTAGGCTGCATTAACAGAGGGATAGAATCAAGATCACGTGAAGTGTTAATACCACTTTACAATGCCTTGGTACAACCACATCTGGAATGTGCATCCAGTTTTGATTGCCATGATATAAAAAAGATGACGAAACTCTAGAAAGAATGCAAAGATTATCAGGGACTGGAGACTAAAACATATGAAGAAAGGTTGCAGGAATTGGGTATGTCTAATTTAATGAAAAGAAGGACTAGGGGTGACATGATAGCAGTGTTCCAATATCTAAGGGACTGTCACAAAGAAGAGGGGGTCAACCTATTCTCCAAAGTACCTGAAAGCAGAACAAGAAGCAAAGGAGAGAACCAACCTAGAACTAAGGAGAAATTTCCTAACAGTTAGAACAATTAATCCGTGGAACAGCTTGCCTCCAGAACTTGTGGGTGCTCCAACACTGGTGGTTTTTAACAAGATATTGGACAGCCTCTCATCTGAAATAATATAAGGTCTTCTGATTGAGCAGAGAGTTAGACTAGAATACTTCCAAAGTCCCTTCCAAATCTTTTATTCTGAATCTATAGAAGTTTGACGGAGTTGATGTGGGCCACAGATACATCATACTATTGTGTTTCTACATTATTCTGAATGCTGTTTTGTAACAAAGCTGCTAATGGAGAATACTCCTATTAGAAGAGGAAAAGTGGACATTACTGACCTGAACAAAAGAAAATTGAAGCTGTGGGTGCATTCATGATATATTTTCCCATTGCCCTTCCTTGGAATTATCATGGATGAGTCTGCATGAATCTTTTGTTTCATAGTAAGGGTTATATCTCCTCCATAGAAGTAGAGGTTTCATCTGAGTTATACCCCGCTGTCCTACCTTAATATTTTCCTTACTAAAATTGGCTTTTAACATTGGATAAATGCATATTTAAAGGGTGACATGAACGGTTTTGTCAGATTATAAATACATTTATTTATATACGTTTCTATTAGCAGTCATTACCAATAATTGCCAAGTTAATGGCTGAAATTTTAAGAGCATCAGAGCACATTTGATAGGAAACATGGCATGCAAAGGAGGAAGAATATGATCTAGTTTGCTGAACTGAAAAATCTACATCTCAGCCACGCAGAATTTGTCTGAAATTCTTTTAGAAAATGATTAGCAAAACTTGAAGGACCTTTGTACTCTAAAACAATTTTTTGTTCCAATTTCTAAACTGCATTTCCACCACTGCGTTGATCACTTATTAATCATTCTGTGATGTGACTAGAAATGGTATGCTGGATATTTTAAATCTAAACCATTTCAAATAAGAAATGCTCCATTGAGGTTTAAAAAGAAGTTAAAGATGATACTGCTTTTTGCATTAAAATTTATTAGTGTAACAGACAAATATAAAAGTGTTGGTACATTGTTCCAGAAGGTAATACAAGGTAAAAGATATACAAACTGTAAAATTTCATAAAATCAATATAAAATAGAACTATTCACAATAAAATGAAGGCAACGGATTACTACCTTCCCATACTTTTCGCTTCTCCTTACAAAAGTATGGTACCAGATAAACTGAATTTTATTACTTGGTATGAGATTTTTTTTTATCTGCCAGTAGACAGTTTAATTAAAAGTAATCTGGAACAATTATTTATTTCAATTTATAAGGCTGGGCCAACTGAAAAATGATTGGCGTATAATTAAAATCAGTACAATGCCTAAAAATAAGAAAACAATTCCAAAAGAACAGCATGTAATGGAGGAAACTCGTATCATAACCAAAAGATTTCAAGTGTGCACAGGACCAAGTTAACATGGAGTTTGGGGAAAACAGCAGGTTTTTTTTCAGAATATCTAAAGGCTTGTAAGGGGGGGGGCAGATGGTACAATAGAGAATGTGGATTTCCTAGGATTCATCAGCTGATACTAACTAAACA
This sequence comes from Protobothrops mucrosquamatus, assembly GCF_001527695.2. NCBI lineage: Eukaryota > Metazoa > Chordata > Lepidosauria > Squamata > Viperidae > Protobothrops > Protobothrops mucrosquamatus. The sequence goes on along the minus strand of NW_015386585.1, from coordinate 176,786 downwards.
ATGGGACATAAACTGTACCCACCCAGCCAAAACCTGCAGGTCAGGTAGAAATAATGGCAGACATGGCTTTTTTTTAATTAGAAAGACAACCATAGTGCTACAAGTGTTCTTACAGAAGTGAACATACAGAATGATATAGACCAGGGGTGGGCAACCTTGGCTCTTTTATGACTCATGGACTTCAACTCCCAGAATTCCTGAGCCAGCCATGCTGAGGGGAAAGGGAGAGCTTTCCAAGCTGAGCCAAGCTGGCTCAGGAATTCTGGGAGTTGAAGTCCACGAGTCACAAAAGAGCCGAGGTTGCCTACCCCTGATATAGACAGTGGTGGGATTCAGCCGGTTCGCACCAGTTTGGCAGAACCGGTAGCTAATTTTTTGTTGCCCAGGCCCAGAATGGACTTCCGGAAGCAGCATCCACACAGAGAACTGGTTTTTCACATATTTGAATCCCACCACTGCCTATAGCAGACTGATTCTGTTCCAGTCAGATTTAATCCAACACATATAACAGTGAAATGGCATTTTAGTTGTGTTTGTTAAGATCTTTTGGCAAAAGCAGGATGAAGATCATGTATCCATCTTTTTTATCAAGCATGGTATCCTGCAAGATTTGGGAGCGGGAGCATTGTGTTATACAGTTCTCCTTATTCCTGACCTACAAGGGAAACCATGAGCACAGAGAAAAGGTTAAGTGGAATTGCTTGAATACTGGACTACTTTATGATAGGAATGAAAAGGAACCAATGGGATGGGAAAGCAGAAATGGAAAATTAGAGAAAGGAAGTCACTGAAAAGCACTCATACAAAAATGGGAATGAGGATGACGAACTGAAAAGAAATCTGTTGATGTTTACAAAGGGTGTCACATACTTTATCACAAAGAATGAGTTGTTATTGCAATGGAAGTAAGCATGTATCTCCATTTCCTGAGATACAATCAGCTGTTCAAAAAGCTATAACTGGGACAACTAGTAAGGATCACTCTGTCCACTCTAACTATCGTTACCAATAGGTTGCATAAACAAACATGAAACATGTTATTTAAAAATGCCTCTGTTTTTGGAAAGAACATCTTGCCCTTTCCAGCACAGTGAGGCAGAGAATTGGATACAAGTCAAATTAGAGACTTAAGTGAGTTTTATTAGAATATTAGAAATTGCCCTATTCTGCATTATGTGCAGGATTCATGCTCAGCTGGAGCCCAGCTAAAAACAAGGAGAAAACCTTGTGTTTATGTTAAATGGCAGCGAAGGAAGGAAGAGAATATTAGGTTAAATGACTAACTGGTTTGGGCTAATGTCAGGCTGACCTTGTGATGAGGCCATAAAGTTTGCAAATCACAGTTTCTTGGAAGGGAGAGAGATTTCAAAAGAGAGAATTTCAAATTTGCTGTCTGTTTCACCTCATTTGCAGCAGTTGGTTGATTATGTTTTGTGCAATTTCTTTTATGGAAAGCTCATAAACTTTTTTTTTATGGAAAAGCCTGGCTTGGCAACTGTTTATTTTTATGGGAAAGAACAAAATTAATTTCTTGTACTTCCCACCCTATTCTCAACAATCAGTGCCACATAATAAAAAGGGCTCATTATTCCTTGGCCATCATGATGAAATTTGCCAGAGAATTTGCCTTATGGTAGGATTCATTCCACTATAGTACAGCAAATTCCACTATATTCTGTGTAAGAAAGACAACAAGCATTGCTACTAGTAGTTTTTTTTTTTAAATCAGATTAAAAAGTGTGTAGATGGTCAGTTGATAGATATCTATAATCTTTTTAGCGTGATTATTTCCTACCAAAATACAGAGGATATTTATCTTGATTTTCAGTGTGAGTAATTTTCTCTTTTTCTCCTGTGGCAATTTTCTTTTTTGATATTTATACTCTATGCCAGGGGTGTCAAACTGCCAGCCCGTGGGCCGGTTTCATCATACCGGAGCCGCGCCCACCCCATTGCCAGCAATGGCGAAAAAGCTCCAATACGTTGCGCGACGTCACGTGACGTCACGAGTTTGACATGTCTGCTCTATGCCTTTATGAGGCAAGCTAATTTTCAAATACCCCTCTTCATATTCTGTTGGTGTAAGCAAAGACCAAACCGTTGGCTCCACAGAGTGTCTAGTTTTGCTTTGTGCAGTGGTGACAATGCACACAGGCACTTTTGCTGATACTTCTTTCTGCTTATGTATGAAGAAGGCAGCTGGAGGCTAAACAGGACAAAAAAAGAAAACAACGCTTATTCCAGTGTTTCAGTAACTGGCTGAGTGGATAAGAAACCTTTGCACAGTAATTTTGTCTGGCACATGTGAAATTATCAAATAGAATAAGACCACAGAAAAAGTATCCTGCCACAGGATCCTTCTCCCTGGTTACGTAGGTTGAAGGTGGTCATACAAATGAGAAGAAAGTGGGAAAGAATCATACACTGGTTAAAATAAACAAAAGCAATTCCTAGGAAGAGAATATGTCTAAGGAAAATATTGTAGGCCACAGTTTGCCCATCACCAATTTCCAGGTCACTTGCCATCAGGAAAGCCAACTCCACAACCAGTGAATTCTACAACCCATTAGGTAGGGCAGCAGTCAACAAGCAACAACTATTTTGAATTGGGCTACTAAAATCTGGGGCTCACTGCCATTCCCAGTGTGCCAAATAATCTTCAAACCATTATTAAATGCAGTCTTAACAACAAGACAGCATGGAGCCTATAAGTTGGCTTTGTAAGTGGTTTTCAGGTCCATTGCAAAGGATAGTGCTGACCTATTGATCTAAATACTTTGAAATCAGTATTAGACATGCTAGAAATAGTAGCTAAGAATATTGAGAAAGCATGTACCATGAGAAAAGTAGTGAGATGGTTCATAGTTCCACTTGCAGATTGAGAGTTTCCTTCTTGGGGAATTGTCCCAAAGAAGTCCCCAAACAATTAACAAGCTATCATTCAGCAAATCCAAAAGACAGCAATAGTAATAGGGCTTAGACTTATATACAGCTTTACAGTGCTTTACAGCCCTCTCTAAGCAGTTTACAGAGTCAACATATTGCCCCCAACATTCTGGGTCCTCATTTTACTGACCTCAGAAGGATGGAAGTCTGAGTCAACCTTGAGCCGGTGAGACTTGAACTGCTGAACTACTGTCAGCCAGTAGTCAGCAGAATTAGCCTTAAATACTGCATTCTAATCACTGCACCACCATGGCTCTTCAGTAAATGATGCTATCTTGCCTGGAATAAATTAACCACACATATAATTTATTATGTCAGTCTGGGATTAGTTAATATGTTACATGAGTGTAAAGCCATCATGGTTGAATGTTATAATTTGACTCAGCACTCAGGCTGCTGCCAATCTACTAACTGTAATTTAGCCACCTGTGTTTCAAATCTGAGGGAGACTGATATATAAACAAAATAAAATCCCTGGTTGGATTGAATGCAAAGGTTTTTAGAATTTAGTACATTCCTAGAGTGAGCAACAAAGAACCAGGTAAATTCCCCATGTATCACTCACTATACGAACACATCTTGCTGTGAGGATGTGGTATTTTCAGGTGGCCAAACCTCCCTGCAGGCCTTCCAAATCCGTTTCACTCAGAATATAACAGAGATCCCACCCATCAAGCTCATTTTTGTCAGCAAGTATAGCAGTCAATGGCTTTAAGCAAAGGTTAAGCCAAAGCATATTGGCACCCACTTTCAGAACTGGTCCAGCTATTTCTAAATTCATAGAGCAATTGCAGACAGCTGTAGGAAGGCTTTAGGGAAATGTTGGTGCAGAACATACAACTCATTCATAAGGCCAATTTCAGTCATCCATCACCAACATATTTTAATTCTGTTCAGTATAAGGTTCTGTTTGTAGATCTCCATATGTAATCATAGATCTGTGAGCCTCAAGTAAATTATTATGAAGTAATGGGATTAGGAGACAGGAGATAGAACCACACCTTAAATAGGAGTCTGATGAAAGAAATCTGAGTCCAAAGAAGAGATGGGGGTGGAAAAAGCATCTCAGAAGGGACCCTCCCTAGTTCTCTGGAAAGTAAAGGCAGGGGGAGGCAGACTAGCAGATTCAATTGCTGTAACCATACAATAAAAGCAGTGTTGGCCATGATTCTGATTTTCTGTCTGGACTGTCTCAAAAGATTGACATATGGAACTTGGCCTGAGGAAAGTTCATGTTCTGTTGGTAAGAAAATGCTGTAAATTGTGGGATGAAATGCTATTTTGGGTTGGGCAATTACCGCTTCATCACCTCTCTGATACACTGGATATTCAGTGGTAAAAATTAGCAGAGCGAGCTCAGTGGCCAAGATAACAGGACTGTTAATGCAACTAACCTTTGAGAACTCTACGATGCATTCCCAGATCTACACAAGCCTTCTCTTCCATTTATTTAATGGATATAAAATCTCAATTCTAACAGATATTGATGACATGGCACTTATCTCTCACATCAAGATTGCCTTAAAGAGTATTGGACCGATTGGTTGATTATTGTGAAAAGAAAAGCAAACAAAATGTTTGCTTATGATTTATCCTAGCATCAATCATAAGCAAACAGAGGAAAGTGTCCTTTTGGGTGGTCAATTGATGCCGAACAAACAGTAAAATGCATCTCTTGCAAATAGCTATACATCTCTTTTATAAGACACTTGCATGTGGTACATATCTATCCACCATTTTAGTAACTGCCCAACATATACTGTACTTTCCTTCAACAGGGGAGCTTAGTTCTTGAAGCAGAGAAAATATTAGATATCATTTTCTTCAATGGAATGCCAGTAGAGATGCCCTTGTGATACAGTCACGTTTTCTCTCTGTTTTAAGAAACAAAAAAGTCTCTCCCAGTATCTGGTTTAGATTACTTTAAGAAAGGCTTTTACATAGGTGTCTTTCAGGTTAGGCCTTTAGCAGATAACTAGGGAGATTCTGTAAAGCCCCAATGGAACCAAACCTTTGTTCTTCTACAGCAGCCAAGTGGAGGTCATCATCCACCAATTCTCTATTGTCCTATGAGACAGATATACGTAAGAGATGAGATGTAGAATGATTGAAATTTATTTCTGAATTGTGAATACAATTCTTTCTTAGCAATCTAGGTGCTATTTTTGCTATACTCTCTTTTAAACTCAGAAATAATTTTTTATATTCTAAATTGTAGCATTTTTGTTGTAGTCTGGTAGTTGCTTCTCTTGACTTACGCTTTCAAAGCTTAATATTCTTACTGGGCAAGCTTTTTGTCACTATTTTGTTTGCTTGATTCCCTCCCCTTTGGTGGATTGTTATTTTTAATGTTTTCTTTGGCACTCTTTTCTTTTCTTTCTTTCTTTCTTTCTTTCTTTCTTTCTTTCTTTCTTTCTTTCTCTTTCTTTCTTTCTTTCTTTTTTTTTTTAAACTATGTTTTAAACCTGAAAACCACTTAAAACTAAATACATTTTTGGACATAGTATACCTCCCGCACAGTCCTCATCATATCATTATTATTAGTTGTACTGTTTATCTAATGTCATATGTTCAGTACATTTCCTGAATATTTACGACTTCATTATTTTATCTATTATTTCAATATGTTTTAAATGGATATTTTTTCATATACCTTTCCTTTAGAGAAAATTGAAATGTGAGTATGAAAAGATAAATTCACAGTCTCAAATGAGCAGGCATTTCTCCTTCCTTACTAAGATTCAGAGATGTTACTGAGCAAAGAGGTTTAAAACAGCCCTAGCTTCTCTTTAATTGGAGAATGTTTCCAGACCAGAAGCCCAGTGTACGTGCGGGTATGGTGAGGGAATAGTTCAGTCAGGAAGACTGCAGGGAGCAGAAAAGACTTGCAGCCAACATAACCCAAGCTATGCCTCAAAGAAAAGACCTGCTGAGATAGAGCCCAAAGATGGGGGAAGAGGCCAACCAGCATCTGCAAAGAAGGGGCTGAAGGAAGTCTACTGTGGGCAACAGCCTGGGTGCAGAATTCCACAAACCAGCTCCGGGAAGAGATGACCATAAGTGCTGGGGGTAAAGAGAGGAAAGCACACCACAGATAGGAAAATAGCTATAGGACATAGAGATAGAACATTATAGATTAAATAAGGTAGAAATAATGGTGCAAAATGTAAAGCAATTGGAAGATCATAGAATAAGACAGGAAGTAAGTAAGAAATAGACATAAACATGGAGGTGCAGAATACATAATAAAATTTAAGTTGTATGACAAGTACATACACATTAACTTTGTAAAGTGCAAAAATGACTAGATGGGACAAAGCAAGTCTAAGACTTTGTGTTTGTGGTCTTACCAACTTGAGAAAACCATAACAAGAGGGAATAGGCAGTTCATGCTTCACCTTTTGTAGTTTGCCATGAAAAAAATAGCTTGGCAGTAGGAAGCATCTCTCAAATTTAGTATTGATGTACTTTTATTATCTAGCAATAGCACTTAGTACTTAGTCTTATATACTGCTTCATAGTGCTTTACAGCCCTGTCTAGGAGATTTAAAATGTCAGCATATTGCCCCCCAACAATCTGGGTTCTCATTTTACCGATCTCGGAAGGATGGAAAGCTCAGTCAACCTTGAGCTGGTCAGGATCGAACTCCTGGCAGTCGGCAGAATCAGCCTACAATACTGCATTCTAAGCACTGCGCCACCATGGATCTTTTTATAATCTGTTAGAAATCTATTGGATGAGTTTTTCTTGACAGCTGACATGTTCATGTGTTTCTATTTGGGTTTTTTTTTACAGTTTTATTGTGCTGTTTTTATTGAGTCATTATTGTTAGTTAGTTAGTTTGTTTATTTATTTGATTTCTATAGCCACCCATCTCAGCAAATGACTCTGGGTGGGTCACAATTCAATTTCATGTTCTCCCATCCTGAGTTATGTGTCAGTTGGACAGCTAGATATATCAGAAAAATAAATTAAGATAACAATGTTTTTAACTAATAACAAAATATGGATTTGTGAGAAAATGTGGAAAATGACAACTGTAGCTAGCTTTGTAAACATAAACAAGTTCCTTTGGAGAAGTAATCCAGACCCACAACAAAGAGACTCAGATTGTGAACTTCCAATTCCATTAGTCTCTTATTCTTAAATACCCCACACAGAATAGCCCAAAGGACTCAGAGAAGTTCCCTGAGGATGGGCCTCAGCATGAGTCCGAAAGCTCGGAAGAACAAAACCTGTGGTCCTGGTGACCGATCCATATTGGATCCTGCAACATTATCCTGGGATACATATATTTGCCTTCATTCATTAGTCTCTTACTTCTTAACAATATCCACTATCCACTGGATAGGATGAGGTGATTGTGCGTTGGAAATTTAACTAGGTGTCAAGTTTTTGTTTTTAAAGGTTATGCTTTTAATAGTTTTAATATGGTTTTTATGTTGCCTTACTACTGATATTGTTTTACAATTCTTGATTGGGAGATATCCAGAATTTGGTATAAGATGGACAACCATATACAAGTTTTAAATAAATGAATAAAATAAACTGCTGCTAAAGCATTGGCTTTGCAGTTTCTCAGTCGGTGCTAAGGTGGAAAAAGGACGGTGCTGTAGGCTCTCAGCATCTTTGCTGGGGTAGTCAGGCTGCTGTGCTCTGCTTCCCTTTTCAGCTTCTTTGCTGTTGACTTGCTGAATCTGAATCTGGTTAACATCTCCTAAACTGATAGCTGCTCTCCTCCTTCAGTTGCAATTTTTCCTCCCTGGACTACAAAACACCTATATCTACACGCTCTGGTGCTCTCTGTGTTTTTTTTTTCTTTTATATAACTGAAAACCAAGTGTACTCCAAAGCTCTTCACCCTACTTTAAAACCTCAGAGGAGAAAGTGAGGGGAAGGGGAAGCTATGCTGGCCACAATTTAGCTTTCCCTCCACCAAACAACTATCTTACATTTGGAGAAGTTACAGGCATAGTTAGTCTCTTTCCTAACACTTATTCCCTGTGGACATGCCTTATATTTGCAAGAATGATTCATCCCCTGCTTCTTCATGGAGTACTTAGGTTAAGGGATGCTTTTTGTGAAGAAAGAATTCAAGACATTGGAATTGGTCTTTGAGCAGAAAAGGCAAATTATGGGGGAAGTTTTAACAAGCAGGCAGATGTTTTAATGCGGTATATATTGCCCAAAGTCATGTTGGTGATTGAGGCAGCTTGTACATTGAATAAATAAATAAATAAAAAAATACATAAAATGTTCTGATATGGGGAGAAGTTGCATCATCTCTCTGACCCCTTTCCCTACTATGTACTGCTCCCTTCTGTGTCTTCCTACTATGTCACAAATCTTCTAATTAGTATCAGTCGGTTGGTCACCCTCTACGTGTGACACAGTCTCCAGCATGATATAGGGTAATTTGCCATTTAGACTGAAGGCAACAGTGCTATCCAAAATGGGGAAAATGTAAATGGGAAGGGAGGGAAGACAACAACATAGGCCCCAGGAGCAGGCAAGGCCAACAAGTGGTAAACTTCTGAAATAAAAGCTGAAGTTGAAACATTAGAAATAAACTGGAAAAGTCTATTCAAAGGAGCTGAATGCCCTTCATGAGATCAATTTAGCCCTTGAAGTTGCTTCTATTTCTTCTCTCCAGTGATTTTATCCCATTTCCTGAGAGATGCAAGACTTAAGATACAATAGCTTATTTAACAACATGCAGCTTATGATTTCAATTATCAAGAGAGCCATCATTTTTTACTAGGGCTCCTTCATCATAGAGTAGGAAATGTTGAAAATGCAGAATGAATTTATGAATAAACACATATGAAACTGAGATGGTCCTGAAATAATTTGATCCATCCTTCTTTAGCTGTTAGACATTTCTCTAGTAAACTATACATGCTTAAAAGGTATTTTAAATTTTCCTTTCAGGAAAATGAGAAACACATTAAATTACAAGAGCTTTCCATTATTTATTTTTAAAATCATTTTTGTTTCTCAGGCAGACTATTATATTCACAAGAATGAACAGTAATGAATAACCATTGCATTGAACACTGTAAGGTTGGAGAAAATGTGAGTTGTAAGTGTAATAAAATGTATATATGATTAAAAGTGCTTTCTTTTAAAATGCATCCCGAGTAGCTATGGTATTCATTAGTATTAAATATTATTTTGTTAATTTAGGCAACCTTGAATATTAGGGACAAGGATAAAATGAATTAATTATATGAATCATTCAGATGGTACTTTTGGAAGAGTTATGTGATGAAAATATTCAGGTCTTGGTAGATAACAGAAATTACTATGCAGCTTATAAGTCTCTCATTAAGTAGAGAAAAATGATTAATTTTAATTGCCAGTCAAAATAGAGCACAAAAGCAGCAGGCCACCAAAAAATAAATTAATCTCCTAATTTTAATTTTTGTTCACATTTAGAATTGGTGTTTCATTGCCAAGTATCACAGTCATCAATATTTATTTTGATGCATGTCACATACCTGTCTATCTCTGTTCAGGACAGACATAGATGTGGGGCTTAACAATACTAGATTTTTTCTGCCACAACCTTTTTCTTATTTTGATATTATTTGATGGCTGCCTGTTAAATTTTGATAGAACATTATTTCAATTGAAACACAATGTATGTGTCATGGTTCCAACAGACAGAGACAAATAAAGCAGAACTCCGAAGCTTGCAAATTTCTCAAAGAACATATTTATTAGTTACAAAGTATCAGCACATCAAAAGTGAAACCAAGTCTATTATTAAAAAAAAAGTGAAACCAAGTCTGGAGACACACTTAACAATTCCCCAATACAAAAGTATAGAACTATGCAAGCAACTACGTTCCCCAATACATCTTCTCGGCAGGCTTTTTATGCAATGCCCAGCCTGCAGTCTCGGGAGCAGCTGATGTCCTTGGTTCCCACGGGACAAAATATTAGTTTGACTAGCGAAACACCTGGGCAAACCCCCCCCCCCCCGTTCTATGTGGCAACTGAAAATGAGTAGGAAAAATGGCTGCAGCCATGCTCATTTGTAGAGTTGACAGTATGCTTGTTTAAAAAATGTCCAAAAATGTCTCTAAACTTGTATGTGATTAAATCATGCTAGAAGCAAGGAAATTTTCTTGCAGTTAAAAGGTACAATTAATCTCCTGTTATGCTTCCAATTAACTAAATTGCTAGCCTTATTGTGAAAAGTAGAAAAATGCAATTGAGTTGCTGCTTGAGGCATCCCAAAAGGGTGGGAATAGAAACAATGTAATTAACTGACTTCAACTGCATTAAGAAGCATAGTTTCCTCTTATGCCTTTAAATATATCATTGAGTAATGCAGAATTGGACTTTAGCAGAAGAGAAATAAAGCACTATTTCCAACTGCTGGATTGTCCAACGTGACTTTTAGTCCAATTTAGAAGAGTTAACAGAAGTCAATAGGAGGAACTTACTGGTCTATAGCAGCCTGTTAAAAGTCCTCTCTTTACAAATCAGTAAAGCAGATATATCCTACTGCTGATGTCATCAAGAAATGAATACTAGAACAATTTGATCTAGTAAACAGCAGGAGGAAACGGCTGAATCTGGATCAAAACTGAGCAAAGTTTTAAATCTGATTGTCACCATATTAAATCTGAATCAGGACTGGATCTCCCACACCTTCTTAAAGCAGGGTCCATTTGCAAATTCTAAGCAAGGAGAAAATGAAGGAAAGTCACTTGTTCGCAAAATGACTTCTCTGGAGGGTATATAATACCCATCAGTGGAACAAACTGATAAGAATAAACAACAACTAACTTATCAAAAAATTTGAATGCTCATCCAAAAAAGTATTTGAGATCTAATGCACACACACAAATTCACACACACACACTCATACTCTGTCCCCCACACATACCATACACACACTATTTGAACATGTATTTTCCTTATCCAAAAGAACATCCATTTTAAACAACGTAAAACATCTGTTTTATGGAAGATAAGCTGCATTTAACTGAATCAACTGTGTTTTTGTTCTTCTTACTTTATGAAAAACTTATTGTCCAAACAGAACACCAACTGGGAGCATTTCACAAGATAATCTTACCTATCCTAATGAAACATACCTGTTTTCTATTCCCATCCAGGCTTTTATAGTTATTTATTTTCATTACAAAGGCTGGTCTGATTTTTTACCCCCTGGTTTGATGAGTTTGATTCTGATAAATTTAAAGCTTTTTCCAGCATGTCCCCGCTGAGCTCCAACCACATCTTTTTTCCCCATCCTCTTCCCGATACAGCATTTTCAGTGTTGGGAAAATTAGGGAATAAAGGTTTTTGCAGTATTTGTCTTTTCAAAACTGGAACTCCATTTCTAGTTTCTGGTTTATCCTATGCTTAAGAGTTTGTTTTAGTGTATATAAGGTAGCAAAAAATTCTGAGGAAATCTTCTTTCATCCTATAACCATGATTATGCATAAGCACGATATATATCTTTACACAGTAAGCCACTAAAGTTGAAAATATAAAAACTGCCACATTTAAAACTGAGGAGTGATTGAAAACTCAAAGTTTCCCACAAAAACTAATTTTTACTATTGAGAATGTATTTTCCCTGAGGGAGAATATACAGTTTATATTCAAATAATGTGTGAATCCTGGGAGAATGTAAATTCATACTTTAATTTCTCCAATGTGTAGTCATGATTATGACAGAAGACTTAAGACTTACATTGATATCTTCCAAATCCAAGAAGTTCAACATAATCCCATTGCGTTTCCAGATGATTGGAGGCCTCAGAGGTCCGTGTATAGCACAAGTCAATACAGTGCTTAGTCCAACAGTTACTGTGGTAATGCTGACTTTCTGCTCTTCGGGGAGTATGAGTTGAACCACCTCTGTGAAAATAATTACAAAAGGCAATTTATTCTTTTTACTATCTACTAAATAAAAATGATTAAGGAGTTTTCAGTAATAGCTAAAATGTCGGTTGCCCTAAATGTAAACCCAAATACTCCCTGCCCATCAGATAATCCTCAAGGTTGTTAGACATAAGATAATATCAGTCTTACTAGCCTGCAGAAATCAAATTCATATTAAAATGATTAGCATATACTTTTCTTTCGCAATGCTGACAGGCACACCTGTTTGGACTAATTGTTTATCAGGTTAAGAATGTGAAAACCCTGTCTATCTATCTATCTATCTATCTATCTATCTATCTATCTATCTATCTATCTATCTATCTATCTATCTATCTATCTATCTATCTATCTATCTATCTATCTATCTATCTATCTATCTATCTATCTATCTATCTATCTATCTATCTATCTATCTATCTATCTATCTATCATCATCTGTATGTCTGATTGGCAGAACTACCCAACTAAAACAGTATGATTTTAGGCACCATGCATCAAAAATGTACAATAAAGCAAAGAACTCCCACCTAATATTTAAAACATATCTGATATGTAAAATATAAAATGGAACAAAACACAATCATAAAATCATCCAAAGATGCTTTTCTTCAGCTGGACCAAACCCTTGGGGGAAAAGCCATATATAACATATATGGTCTGGATTAAATAAATAAGTAAGTAAGTAAGTAAGTAAGTAAGTAAGTAAGTAAGTAAGTAAGTAAATAATAACCAGGAAAATATTGTATATTGTACACTCAAATGTACACTGAGAATTCTAGATCCCATATTATATCCCAGAAATTTGGTTCAACTTATCCACGGATAGACTTATTTGCAAGAATATGACAATATTTTTAATGTACCATATTTCCCAGTTATACTCGCAGATGAACTTATCCATAGATAAACTGTTCTTCAAATGTTTAACCAAAATACCATGAAAAAAGCAGGTTGGCTTTTCTGCAGGTTGCATATCTCTCATGGTATTTTGATTAAAATGTTGGCTTCTTCGTGGACTGGTTTATCCATATGTGTATATGATAGTTTTATTAAGATAGACAGTGCAATGCCTACTGAGTAAACAGTCATCCATGACCTCTTACATCAGAAAATGATATTTTTCATCATGATTCTTTTCTAATTCCATTCCATTCTATTCTAATTACATGGTATTCTATTCCATTTTAACTGCTTTGTATGAAGTGGTTTTAGGGTTTTTTAAAAAATTTTTTTACTTGGCACTACATTCTTTTTTTAAAAAGATTTTATTGAGTTTTATAAGGTTGGGGATAAGATAGGATCGGGATGGGGATTAAGGTTTAGGTTAGGGTTAGGATCAGGACTGGGATTAGGACAGGGTTGGGATCAACATTGGGGTTACCCCCAATACCATTTTCAATCTTTAGCAAACAGACTATTGTCCGGGTACATATGTTCGGTTAACAATAATTGATATAATGGTAAATAGCTGTAGTAAATGTGATAAACGATAATCATAAACAGTATCAGTTGGTCAATACATATCATTCTTCTTACTAATATATATTCAAAATAACATATCACATTCATTTCTCACTAGTTCGTTTTTCTAACCATTGGTAAAAATTATCCCATGTTCTAAAGTAAACTGAATCTTCTTTCTCTTCAATCTCTAAAGTCAATCTATTCATTTCTGCACATTCTAAGATTTTCTTAATTAAGACCTCTTCCGTTGGTAAGTTTTCATTTTTCCAGTATTGGGCAAATATTATTCTCACTGCTGTCAGTACATGCAATATTAAGTATTCATTCTCCTTCTCATAATTAGATCCTAATATTCCTAACAAAAACAGTTCTGGTTTAAATTATATCTGTCTTTTAATCATCTTTTCCGACCATATATGTATCTTGATCCAAACCTTTTTTGCTTTAGGGCATATGCACCAGATATGATAGTTAAGTACCTGGCCTTTGATTGCATTTCCAGCAATTATTCAAAGTATTTTTAAACATTTTTGCTAATCTTACTGGTGTCATATGCCATCTATAAAACATTTTATACAGATTTTCTTTATATGAGACTGCTGTAGTCAATTTAATATTTCTATCTCATAATTTTTGCCAGTCTTCTAAATCTATAGAATATCCAAAGTTTTTTACTTGGCACTACATTCTGATTAATACCACCAAAAAGAAAAATAATATAGCCAAAATTGTGATATCTGTACATTTTATCCCATCAAAACCCCACAATAACAGCATTATTATTTGCATATATAACTGTTGTAAAATATGCCAACCAGCTTTGCCACATGAACAGGTAAGTTATTGATGATGGAATTACTGTCTGTGGAAGAGAATTATTATTAAACATTTTAATTAAATATAATGAGAAGTGATGAAATAATAAAGCAATATTGTCAAATCTGAAACATTTATAGCTCTATCATTCCCTAGATATCTGTTCTTGACTCTGTACTATGCAACAGTTAAATGCTTCAAGTGGAACTTTCACATTAATAGCCCATTAATATGATATTTAAGATGATAGTTTATACCCTCTGATGCAATACTGATCTAGTCTGTGGTTGACATACAAGCAATATAGCAAATACATGGACTTCAGGAGAAAGGTATCTCTAGAAATCATGCATATCAGAGCTGTCCAATTTTCACCTGTCCAATAGAGGGAAGTCAAGAGATACAGAAAATTATTAACACATGAAGTTATCTTGTGGTCACCTGGAGGTCTACAGCATAGATATGGTAGTTCCAATCACATTAAATCGATCAGTGTCCACAGAAAATGGAATAGATTCCAGAGTCATTAAGGTAGGTCCCTACAGGCTCAGAACATGAAGACCATGACCCTGAAATGGAATTGAAAGAAGATTGTATTGCTGAAAGGAACAGAAAGAATGAAAAAAAAATGTAGACAGACATTCAGAAGAACAGATATTGGCAAGTCTGTGATTGGAGGACTGTAAAGACAAAAAGACCAATACCGTAGTTTAAACTGGGCGCTGATTCAAATCGGGAGCCAGTGCAGAGCCGTATGCAGACATGTAATGAACATGCTAGGCCCAGAACCACCCAAATGACATTATTCCAGACTAAAATCAGAGGATGGAGAAAGGTATTAATAGCAATAGCAATAGACTTATATACTGCTTCATAGTGCTTTGCAGCACTTTCTAAGTGGTTTAAAGAGTCAGCATATTGCCCCCAACAAACTGGGTCCTCATTTTGCTGAGCTTGGAAGGATGGAAGGCTGAGTCAACCCTGAACCAGTCAGGATCGAACTCTTGGCAGTGGACAGAGTCGGTCTGCAATACTGCATTCTAACCTCTGAACTTTTACTGAAGAACATTTTAACAAGACAAAAACAATATATATATTGGAAAAGAAACAAAGAAAATAAGGAAGAATAGTGAATAAGTAAAAAAAGAAAATAAAAGAAAGAAAAAATAAAAATAAAAATAAAAAGAAGATAACAAAGAAGTGGCTTCTGATCTTTTTGACAGTGATTATAAATGCATTTACATGTTACCCTCTCTGTTTAAGTTTAGATCATAATTTCCTTCTTTCCATAAGCTACCCTTTCTGATACTCAAACCTATAAACACAAGCTCGTTTTTTCTCCTTTTTTTAGCTAAAAGTGGATAAGAGGTTAAATTTGAACATTATCCAGGATAATGGAAGCTCTGATTGTGAATCATAGTCCTTTCCTTTTTACACAAGGAAGGGATAAAAATGGTAAGTAAACTAGGACTGAAGATTGATTTCTAAGTGACATCCACTCTAAGGTGAAATTCCCAGGACTGAAATTGACCATATAATACTGAAATTAAAAACCCAAGAAGGCAAAGAAAAATATTCCAAGGATTCAAAAACAGCATCACCAATTATTCCCAAAGATTTAAAAGCCAACTGCCTCCAGTACATCTCTCAGATCCAAAAGAACTAATGTGAGTGGAAGTCATTGGACTTGGTCCCCAAAATGTCATTCAGCATTAAAGAAAGGACTATTTCAATTGAGTAACCTATGCAAAATTCTAAGTGACGTAGATCAACAAGGCCGTTAGATGATAATAAATGAAAAAGACAAGTTCTCTCATGAACAAAGATAGAAGCTGGAATTGGAGCACAAATAGGACTCAAGGAGGGTCAACAAGAAATGAGGAAGGGTGTCCTTCAATGAGGCCGGAAAACTATCAGCACTTAAAAAATAGGAAGAGGGAAAGGAACTGAAGAGTAGGGTGTGGCAGGATCGGGGTAGGGAGAAGGATGAACCGGGAAAGTAAAGAAAGGCAATTTTCTTAATATAATCTTCCCAGACTGGAAAAAAAAAATCAAAAGTAGCAGAAGACAATAGAGAGAATGATTGAGGAGAGCTAGTTGGGAGGAAAATAATAAATAATAATAACTTTGTTAGAAAATAATTACACCAAGTCCTCGACTTACAATGATTCATTCAGTGACTGTTTGAAGTTACAGCAACACTGAAAAAAGTAACTTATGCAATTTTTATACTTACAACCGTTTTATACTTACAATCACATGGTCATGTGATCAAAATTCAGATGCTTGGCAACTAGCTTGTGTTTATAACAATTGCACTGTCCTGGGGTCATGTGATCATCATTTGTAACCTTCCCAGCTGGCTCTTGACAAGCAAGTAATGGAGCAAGCCAGATTTTCTTGATGACCGAACTGCAGTGATTCACTTAACAACTATGGCAAGAAAGGTCGTAAAAGGGGTCAAGACTCATTTAACACCTTTCTCGCTCAATAATAAAAAAATTGGGACTCAATTGTGGTCGTAGGTCAAGGACTACCTGTATGGAACAGAGAGATGCTGGGTGGATATTGCTAAGTGAAAAGCAACTATTGTGATAGAAAATAAGAAAGACAATTAACATTCCTGAAATAAGATCCTGGCTGGAATTTATAGAAGCTTTGTCATGATTAAGAGGCACTGTTTTTAACACTTGAAAGAATAAGTCTTTTTGACAATAGTAACAATGCTTTGAGAACTAGTTTGTAGTAGTTAAGGCATCAGGCTAGAAACCAGGAGATAGTGAGTTCTAGATCCACCTTAAGTATAAATCCATCTGGATGATCTTGGGCCACCCATTCTACCATATCTCAGCCCTAGGAAGCAGGCAATAGCAAACAACTTCTGAAATCTTCCCCACAAAACTGCAGGGATTGCCAAGGCAATCACCAAAAGTCCAAACTGATCTGAAAGCATGGACACAACTAAGACACATGAAAGCAAAACTGTTGACATGGTTTAAGAAAACAAGCAGCATAGACTTTAAGTTGGCAGTTGGCCGGAGAACCATTAATCACACATGTCCACCTTTTCTGTGACACACACAAAACAAAAGTTCAGACTATCTTGGAAAGTAACTGTGAGAAGATACCTAATTTTCTTTATAAGTGTCAGGGCTGATTAATCTTTAAAAGACACAATCTGAAACAATGGCTAATCCAGTCATCTATTCTTTACTGTTTCAATTCCTTTCCCCTTTATTGATGAGCAGAGAAATTAAGAATCCACCATGAAATACTAATCAGTGAACCTGACACAGTCTGGGCTTGCTTGAGTAGTAAAACACTTTATCAATGTTCTGGTTGATATAAAGAAAAGATAGACCAGGTAATTGACATTTGCTCTTCAGAATGGCAGTTGCCTGATCAGACTCTCCAGGGATATAATTCCTCTTTTCTTTTCTTTTCTTCAAGCATCAATATGCTAGTCAGTATGAATATTCAGTTCAAATAAAATGGTATAAAATTTCAGAAGCATTATAGGCATATAGAATATACTTAAAATAACTGTCATATAGGGCATTTTATCAAAAAGGATGTTTTTTTTAAACACACACACACCTAAACTTTAAAGCATTTATTCCCACAACTTTCCTAAAAAAAGCTAAGTATATTAGTTTTTTATTTTTTTTTTAATGAACTGTCATCAATATCTTCCTTCACTTATCAGTTGCGTTTGACAGTTTTCTAGATACAGATGTAATAATAGAAAATTGTTCCTGTAGCTTTACTAAATTAATTGAAAGAATGCCACCGCGCGGGCGGTGTTGGGAGGGACTCGTCGCTCCCATGTAACACCGCTGCTGCGCGAGCTGCATTGGCTGCCGGTGGCCTTCCGGGTGTGCTTCAAGGTGTTGACTATCATCTTTAAAGCGCTCCATGGCATCGGACCCGGATACCTTCGAGACCGCCTCCTGCCGCAGATTACCCCCCATCGACCTGTACGCTCCCACAGAGTGGGCCTCCTCAGGGTGCCGTCAGCCAGACAGTGCCGGCTGGCGACCCCAAGGGGGAGGGCCTTCTCTGTGGGAGCTCCCACCCTCTGGAATGAACTGCCCCCAGAGATCAGGGTGATCCCTGATCTCCCTTCCTTCCGCCGCGCCCTTAAGACATGGTTATTCCAGCTTGCGGGACTGGCCTAGGGGAAACTTTTAGAGGGGTTTTAATTACATTTTAATTAGATCAAATTTAAATATTTCCTTCTTAATTAATTTTAAATTTGTGATGTCATTTGTGTATTTTTACCTGATTGTTAGCCGCCCTGAGTCCGCAAGGAGAAGGGCGGGATATAAATTTAATAAAATAAAATAAATAAATAAATAAATAAAATAAATAAATCTTCAATTTTAGAGCAACCTTGATTAGCCTTTTCTCATTTATTGTGAAACAGGCATCTTCATTAACCTCATGCTTGGATAATTTTACCTCAGACAAATTTACTAAACACCTGGAATTATTTTGCCTTGCTCAAGGATACAAAACATAGCTACATGAAGGGAAAGTCTTGTCTAACTAATCTACTACTTTTTTGAGAGTATTGATAAACATGTGGACAAGGCAAGCCAGTAGACGTCATCTATTAAGATTTTCAAAAAAACGTTTGATAAAATCTCTTATCAAAGATTTAGCAGTAATTTTAAGTTATGGATTATAAGGGCAGGGCCAGTTCTAAATAAACAATTGGCTTAATAACAGAAAACAAGGAATAGGGGTTCATGGATATTTTTCAAATGGAGGAATATAATTAATGGAGTCCAGGATTGGTGTTTTTTTAAACATATTTATAAATGATCTGGAATCAAGTGCGACTAGTGGAATAGCCAATTTTGTTGATAACACTAAATTGTGCAGAGTGCTGAAAACAAGAAGGGACTGTAAAGAAACCCAAAGGGATCTAAGGCACATTACATTAGGGCAATAAGTGTCAAAATGGCAGGTGTCATTCAAGATGAGCAAGTGGAAAGTAATGCAGACTGGTGCTGAAAATCCTAACTACTCAAACAAACTAAAAGGATCAGAGCAAGCAGAGCTAGCTGAGAGAGGAGATCTTGGAATCACGGTGAACAGTTCAATGAAGCTGTTGATTTGATACAGCATGCACCCGCTGCAAAAAAGATATCAAATCAGATATAGAGAATACAGAGAAGGTTCAGAGTGGAACAAATTTCATCCGGGCTGGAGAAGCTTTCCTTTAATGAAATATAATGGTGTTTAGGTATACAAAAATTAGGTATACAAAATTAGGCATGGTGTGGATAAAATAGATAAAGAGAAGCTATTTTCCTCTCCCCAAATACAAGAATCAGAAGTCACCCAATGAAATCAAATACAGACAAAAGATATTTTTTTAAATGCATAATTCAAACGTAGAATTCACCACCGTGAGATGTGGTGTGCTGGCTACCAGCTTTCCTGGGTTCAAAAATGGATTGGACCAACTTGTGGAAGTCCTGGGGACCAATACATGTTACTCTTGATGGCAGCCTGGCCCTTCTCTGAAAGCTGGGCTTCTTTGTGTACTTGGTTGGCCACTGTGAGAACAGACAGCTGGACTAAATGGGCCAGGGGTCTGATTCAGGAGGCCACTATTTATATTCTTATGATCTGAACACTTCACAGTTTCTGCCCAGTGTACACTTTGTTCCAAATTGCTCACAGTTTGCAGAGAACTCCTTTCCAATATTTTTGTTCTATTTTCTGCAAATCTTACTGAGGGCCTAACCCAAAGTGGCTCTCGCTGCTGCACACCACTTAAAAACAGGCATCAAATTTACTGAAGCTGTGCACTTTTCATTAGGGAATATTAAGTGCTGAATATGTAAAGCACCAGAAGGTAGCTCTCTTATAATGAGTTAAAAAGAGCAGAAAATTGTACAGTTAAGCCAATTACCAGGTATAGAAGTATTCTNCTGAGGGCCTAACCCAAAGTGGCTCTCGCTGCTGCACACCACTTAAAAACAGGCATCAAATTTACTGAAGCTGTGCACTTTTCATTAGGGAATATTAAGTGCTGAATATGTAAAGCACCAGAAGGTAGCTCTCTTATAATGAGTTAAAAAGAGCAGAAAATTGTACAGTTAAGCCAATTACCAGGTATAGAAGTATTCTCGGTCAACTATGAGACTCTATACAAACTTTTGCTCTGAAAATCGATATTACAGATTGTGTCAGATTACTATAATCTGGCCAGATTATGATTTTCTTCTGCCTATTGTTATTCACACATATTTGAGATTTGATTACATTCACAGTTTATAATATTTTATTATTTCTAAATATTTACAACACATATTTCAGTTATTTCTAACACTAATATATGCAATATTAGTACATTTTTTAAAGTTGAAGTACATTTTCTTCTTTTGATGAAAATAATTATATTTGACATGCACTTAAAGGATAAAAACAATTAGCAAATCACATAAAATTTAGTGGCTTTAATGAAGATCCTTTTTGTTTAAAGAGATAAGACATAAGAGGGAATCATACTGGCTTTGTCTTTGTGTTCCCTTAATCATAGGGTTTTTTTGGGAATGATTTGGATTCTATGAATCACTTTTAACATTATCTCATATTCTTTCTTTCAAGTGCACTGTTGTAATATTTCCTTTTAAAATAGGACAAATATTGAGTTTCACAGAAGAACAAGGAAAAAGATTTCTTAGAAAAATTGCATATGATGATCTTTTACAATTGGCTGACCAGTCTCATGCATTCTAACAAAGATATAAGCTAACACAATCACCACCATTCTTTTATTTATTGCAAGTACTTTTGGAGAACACAAACTCACAGATGTTAAAGATGAGTGAGAAGATCAAACAAGTGCCATTAGGATTTCAGCAGCATAGATCCTATTGTGACCCTGTGTGAGTCAGTAGTATCCGAGCAGATGGCAACATCTAGCTGATCTTGTATGGTTTAGAAGCCAAGTCTGTCTAAAATTCATCTAAGAAACAAGCCTACAGGGAACACCAGGGCTGTAGGATAGATTGAGAAGTTTAAAAGTATTCTTCAAGAAAGCAATGACAAACTGCCTCTACATGGTTATAATGTATGAAGTCACCAGAAGTCAAGCTTGACTAGAGAGATACTTTTCTTAATTTAGGGATTAAGAAAGAAATCATACAGGCAGGATATATGTTGCAAGTATGCATCTCTAGTCATATATACTTGTAAATATTCTTGATATAAACTATTAAGCATTTTATATTGATCTATAACCATTATATTTTATTCCTCCCAGTTGTATTATTGTGGTTTGTCACCCAATCAGCAGGATGTTTCAACTGGATTTGCTATTTTCATCTATCTTTCCCAAGGATCTGGAAAGGCAGGTGTTGTTTGTTGTTGTTTGATGGTGTTAACAGTAGCATTGCAGGACTGTTCCATGTAAAACTGCCATTTGCAATTGATTGATAATGATATTTTCAACGTTTCTCCAAGTTTTTCTCTTCTCTGCTGTTGTCTCAAAGTACTGCCATGTCTACTATTCAGATATATATTTTTTTGTCTTTCTTATTGACAAGTGTTAAGTCAGAGGTGTTATGTGGCGGGACCTGTCTGCTTATATTCTAAAGTCCCGGAACACTTTAGCTTCTTCTTTTTCTATATCTTTTTCTATTTTGTGGTCTACCAGTTCTTGCTTGCAGGCAAATGTTATTTCTTACCAATATCCCAATGCACCATTGTTGCTACATTGTCATTATTGTTATTACTACTACTCAATCACAGGGTTTTTATGAACTGCACTGATTTTAATAGGAATAATCTTTAATAGCAAGTCCTACATGCCAATTTAGTGAGATAGTACCATTTATACTTTTTTTATCATGGAAATCTTTCCTCTGCTGTCATCTGAAGCCAAGCAACGGCAATCATAATTTCACAATGAAGACATATATAATTGAGGTCATTACAGGGAGCAACCGGGAACGAGCATCTACAGAACAAAACTCATTGATTTAGCATAGCTTAGAGATAATTTACATAGCAAGTGCGGGTCATAGATTCTACTTTCCTTCAGCAAGAGGAGTACATTACATGCAGAATTCCATTTGATTTGGAAAATGATTTTTGTATCTCTAATTAGATTTTTTGGGACTTTAAGTTCCTGATATAACATTTTGCACAATATTTTACTGCTTTTTAATTATTTTTTCCTATTTGCTCTCAGATATACCTGAAACAATGAAATATTTTTTTCTAGATTTCCGCAGATGTGCATCTTATTAAAGAATGAAGGTTATTCCATAGCATTTATTTATTATATTGATTGGCAGAGGCTCCTAATGTATTCTGTCTCCAATTAGTAAAGGAGCATGAACTTTGCATTAAATTTTAGTCTCAGTAAGTACGTTATATTCTAATTTAGGGCATATGCAAGCAAAGACTTTTTTCTCAGTATCTGCTCTAGCAGTCAATAAAACATTTCTAATTAGGGATGTATGAACCAAAATTTATTTGTTCTCTGCCTTTTTATTGAGCCAAAGAAATGTCTGTGCAATCCCATTCAATTCTGTGATGTATATACAGTACATATGTTTGATGTCTGTCTGTCTGTCTGTCTGTCTGTCTGTCTGTCTCTCTCTCTCTCTGTGTGTGTGTGTGTGTGTGTGTGTGTGTGTGTGTGTGAGAGAGAGAGAGAGAGAGAGAGAGAGAGAGAAGGGTATTACATTGTACATATTAGATTTACATTCCACCTTTCCTCTAGAAATTTACAGCAGCATAAGTATTCCTTTCTCTCTCCCCCACTTCCCTGCAACAAGAGCAACCCAATGAGAGTGTTGGGCTGGGGAACAAAAACTAGAACTTCTCAATGGGTTTCCATGACTAAATGTATACAAATCTATAAATATCTCCACACTGAATTATATTGGAAAGCAAATTAAAAAATTGAGGCTACTATTTTATGTTAATCAAATCCACATAGAATTCTGGGGGGGGGGGGGAATGCCATTAGAAACAATGGGATCTATGGCTACCATTGTTTTACCATTCAAGGGCTGCAGTAAATGCAAGAATCTCTTTGGATTCAATGCCATGATGACAGTTTGTCAGCATCTACAACCCTTCCACTCATGAAAGCAACTCTTAAAGTAGACTGCATCTGTCTAAATCATTAATAATAAATATGAAACTAACAGTGATCCAGTGATAAGGAATTTGTGTATCCTGTTCTGTAAAATTTCATTTGTTCACATTAACATTTTTTCCTTCATTTTAAAAAATAATTCCTGAAAGCAGCTAGGAATCAGTACTAATGCTGTAATGCTCCAAATTCTTGTTTCAGGAAGAATTGGCTTAGCTTGCTAACATTGCAACTCACTATGTGAGTTTGTTTGCATAATTCGTGCAATGAATCTGAGGAAATGGCTAAATAGGGAACAAGAAAACTACTACCATCAATAATGATAGGTTCAGAACTTTTTGTTATAGGCATGACATTCATGGATTGAGAAAATCTATTTTTGTTTTTCTATGTATTTATATATCAGCATATTGATTTTTATATAGACTCTGAAAAGTATTTCAGAGGCTCAGGTCATAGCCAATGAAAAATCTTCCCCATTTTATTATTTCCATCATGAATTCTAAGTGTACAAACATAACTGAGCAAATGTATGTGTAAAATTAGATTATTTTTTTTAAAATCCTAAGAAAGTATACTAATCTAAGCTATATTTTGTAATTGCCATAATTCAAACTCTTACTGTAATATGCCCTCTGCCTCCCACAGGCATGCTGCTTCAAATAATGTTTTATAGTAAATTCGGCACTAAATTAGTCACAGTGTTTTCTGAGTCATAAAAAAAGCCTGATTGTATTTCTAACCATGACAAAGAATTTAGCATCTTTTCTGTTTGTCATTTATTCATGAAGTCTATAGGCTATGACTGTTTGAGTTATGCTTAATCTTTCACTAAATTACAGTGTTTCTCAACCTTGACAATTTTAAGGCATGTGGACTTCAACTCCCAGAATTCCACAGCCAGCATTGCTGGCTGTGGAATTCTGGGAGTTGAAGTCCACATGCCTTATATTGTCAAGGTTGAGAAACACTGCGCTAAAAAGTATACAATTTATTTTGTCAACGTTCCCTCCAGAAAATAAGTCCATTCATGGCTGAGTGCTTCTCAACACAAAAGTCAATTTTGTAGCTTTTGTAGCCTCCTCTACAAACATCTCTACACTCAAAAGATAAAGGAGGTAGGCCAAGGCCTTGGATTTTCATCTATAGTCTCATGAAATAAACATTAGGGGTTCTGTGAGTCACCCCAAATCATATTGAAGCTGTCAACTTGAATCAAATTGATCTGAATGATGATTCAATTCAGGAGAAAAGAGTATGTTTGCATATCATCAGATCAGTTCAAAAGCATCTGATCTGAAATATGGAATCAATTATTTGATAGAGAGATTAAGATCAAAGGGGTGATTCAGTCAAAGTGCCTATGAACTGAATGGTTGTGCTATATATCGTTAATAAACAGCACCATCAGCAGTAAATTCTCTCTCTGTCACTTGCATTACCAGCTAACTATGGCAAGTAATAACATGCACATGTTTTTCTTTTCCTTTCCTCACATCTTGAATTATACTTTTCTTTTCGCAAGTCATTGTTATTACATGTACAATATAGTAAGAACACAACAGTAGGTGGGGGAGGTGTAGACAGGAGAATCAATGATGACATCTGCATGATTATATCATTATTTAGATGTTGCAATATAAGTACAGATGCCAAGTTGCATATAGATCAGATATGGATCATTTTACTGTCCTTGTGGTTTATTGTGCTAAGGATATAAAAATTTGACAATTTATTCAAATATGGTTTACTCGTCAGTATCTGTGATCTCTGGGCAGAATAGTAGTTTGACTTGCCAACCAACCAATCATGTTATAGGAAACACTTGCATGCTTCCCAAGGTGAGCCACAGGGGGGGTGAGCTTCTCTCTCTCTCATACCAGAGAGAAAGATGAGTGGCTCTTCCTGCAGTGTCACCCAAGGCCCTTTTCCTTCCTGGAATTCCCTCACAAATGGACGTTGCAACCAGGAAGGTTCAGAGCTGTTGGGAATCTGACTGTTTGCACAGAGCATATCTCCCCACTGAAGTGGTACCTAATTATCTACTTGCACAGAACATGCTTCCAAACTCTTAGGTGGACAGAAGCTGAGGCGAGTGATAGGAGCTCATCATCTCGACCGTCATTAAGTCACCGAGCCACCAAGCTTCTAGCTGTTTATGCTACAAATGATAGAATCTTAACGGGGAACTGGGTGGTTGTCTTTTGTAGCTGAGAACTCTTGGCAGGTTGCCACAACCAGTTATGTCACTATCTGAAGCACAGAGCAACATGTAATCAGTACCACTTAGCTCAGATGGAGGCTCAATTGTTGAAGGATTTTTTTTTTTTTTTTTTTCAATATAGAATTTTATTGTTTTTATCATAAACGAAAAAATACATCACAAGTATTACACAATGATTTATCCCATCCCCCCACCCCCCAGACTTCCCAAACCAAACCTAGGCTAACATTCAACTACAAGTAAACAAATATTAATATCTCTAACTCCAAACTCTAAACTTAAGCAATCCATCTNCTGAGGGCCTAACCCAAAGTGGCTCTCGCTGCTGCACACCACTTAAAAACAGGCATCAAATTTACTGAAGCTGTGCACTTTTCATTAGGGAATATTAAGTGCTGAATATGTAAAGCACCAGAAGGTAGCTCTCTTATAATGAGTTAAAAAGAGCAGAAAATTGTACAGTTAAGCCAATTACCAGGTATAGAAGTATTCTGGGTCAACTATGAGACTCTATACAAACTTTTGCTCTGAAAATCGATATTACAGATTGTGTCAGATTACTATAATCTGGCCAGATTATGATTTTCTTCTGCCTATTGTTATTCACACATATTTGAGATTTGATTACATTCACAGTTTATAATATTTTATTATTTCTAAATATTTACAACACATATTTCAGTTATTTCTAACACTAATATATGCAATATTAGTACATTTTTTAAAGTTGAAGTACATTTTCTTCTTTTGATGAAAATAATTATATTTGACATGCACTTAAAGGATAAAAACAATTAGCAAATCACATAAAATTTAGTGGCTTTAATGAAGATCCTTTTTGTTTAAAGAGATAAGACATAAGAGGGAATCATACTGGCTTTGTCTTTGTGTTCCCTTAATCATAGGTTTTTTTTGGGAATGATTTGGATTCTATGAATCACTTTTAACATTATCTCATATTCTTTCTTTCAAGTGCACTGTTGTAATATTTCCTTTTAAAATAGGACAAATATTGAGTTTCACAGAAGAACAAGGAAAAAGATTTCTTAGAAAAATTGCATATGATAATCTTTTACAATTGGCTGACCAGTCTCATGCATTCTAACAAAGATATAAGCTAACACAATCACCACCATTCTTTTATTTATTGCAAGTACTTTTGGAGAACACAAACTCACAGATGTTAAAGATGAGTGAGAAGATCAAACAAGTGCCATTAGGATTTCAGCAGCATAGATCCTATTGTGACCCTGTGTGAGTCAGTAGTATCCGAGCAGATGGCAACATCTAGCTGATCTTGTATGGTTTAGAAGCCAAGTCTGTCTAAAATTCATCTAAGAAACAAGCCTACAGGGAACACCAGGGCTGTAGGATAGATTGAGAAGTTTAAAAGTATTCTTCAAGAAAGCAATGACAAACTGCCTCTACATGATTATAATGTATGAAGTCACCAGAAGTCAAGCATGACTAGAGAGATACTTTTCTTAATTTAGGGATTAAGAAAGAAATCATACAGGCAGGATATATGTTGCAAGTATGCATCTCTAGTCATATATACTTGTAAATATTCTTGATATAAACTATTAAGCATTTTATATTGATCTATAACCATTATATTTTATTCCTCCCAGTTGTATTATTGTGGTTTGTCACCCAATCAGCAGGATGTTTCAACTGGATTTGCTATTTTCATCTATCTTTCCCAAGGATCTGGAAAGGCAGGTGTTGTTTGTTGTTGTTTGATGGTGTTAACAGTAGCATTGCAGGACTGCCATTTGCAATTGATTGATAATGATATTTTCAACGTTTCTCCAAGTTTTTCTCTTCTCTGCTGTTGTCTCAAAGTACTGCCATGTCTACTATTCAGATATATATTTTTTGTCTTTCTTATTGACAAGTGTTAAGTCAGAGGTGTTATGTGGCGGGACCTGTCTGCTTATATTCTAAAGTCCCAGAACACTTTAGCTTCTTCTTTTTCTATATCTTTTTCTATTTTGTGGTCTACCAGTTCTTGCTTGCAGGCAAATGTTATTTCTTACCAATATCCCAATGCACCATTGTTGCTACATTGTCAGTATTGTTATTACTACTACTCAATCACAGGGTTTTTATGAACTGCACTGATTTTAATAGGAATAATCTTTAATAGCAAGTCCTACATGCCAATTTAGTGAGATAGTACCATTTATACTTTTTTATCATGGAAATCTTTCCTCTGCTGTCATCTGAAGCCAAGCAACGGCAATCATAATTTCACAATGAAGACATATATAATTGAGGTCATTACAGGGAGCAACCGGGAACGAGCATCTACAGAACAAAACTCATTGATTTAGCATAGCTTAGAGATAATTTACATAGCAAGTGCGGGTCATAGATTCTACTTTCCTTCAGCAAGAGGAGTACATTACATGCAGAATTCCATTTGATTTGGAAAATGATTTTTGTATCTCTAATTAGATTTTTTGGGACTTTAAGTTCCTGATATAACATTTTGCACAATATTTTACTGCTTTTTAATTATTTTTTCCTATTTGCTCTCAGATATACCTGAAACAATGAAATATTTTTTTCTAGATTTCTGCAGATGTGCATCTTATTAAAGAATGAAGGTTATTCCATAGCATTTATTTATTATATTGATTGGCAGAGGCTCCTAATGTATTCTGTCTCCAATTAGTAAAGGAGCATGAACTTTGCATTAAATTTTAGTCTCAGTAAGTACGTTATATCCTAATTTAGGGCATATGCAAGCAAAGACTTTTTTTCTCAGTATCTGCTCTAGCAGTCAATAAAACATTTCTAATTAGGGATGTATGAACCAAACTTTATTTGTTCTCTGCCTTTTTATTGAGCCAAAGAAATGTCTGTGCAATCCCATTCAATTCTGTGATGTATATACAGTACATATGTTTGATGCCTGCCTGTCTGTCTGTCTGTCTGTCTGTCTGTCTGTCTGTCTGTCTGTCTGTCTCTCTCTCTCTCTCTCTCTCTCTCTCTCTCTGTATGTGTGTGTGTGTGTGTGTGTGTGTGAGAGAGAGAGAGAGAGAGAGAGAGAAGGGTATTACATTGTACATATTAGATTTACATTCCACCTTTCCTCTAGAAATTTACAGCAGCATAAGTATTCCTTTCTCTCTCCCCCCTACTTCCCTGCAACAAGAGCAACCCAATGAGAGTGTTGGGCTGGGGAACAATAACTAGAACTTCTCAGTGGGTTTCCATGACTAAATGTATACAAATCTATAAATATCTCCACACTGAATTATATTGGAAAGCAAATTAAAAAATTGAGGCTACTATTTTATGTTAATCAAATCCACATAGAATTCTGGGGGGGGGGAAATGCCATTAGAAACAATGGGATCTATGGCTCCCATTGTTTTACCATTCAAGGACTGCAGTAAATGCAGGAATCTCTTTGGATTCAATGCCATGATGACAGTTTGTCAGCATTTGTGGCTCCCGAGGATGTGGACAGGATCCTGGGGAGGCTGAATGCGACCACATGTTTATTGGATCCGTGCCCCTCCTGGCTGGTACTGGCGGCTCGGGAGGGTACACGAGCCTGGCTCCAGGGAATTATAAACGCTTCTTTACGGGAGGGTGTCTTCCCCGCGATCCTAAAGGAGGCGGTGGTGAGACCCCTCCTGA
>NW_015386585.1:126388-146264 GCF_001527695.2 Protobothrops mucrosquamatus | reverse complement strand
CCATCGGCCTGTACGCTCCCACAGGGTGGGTCTCCTCAGGGTGCCGTCGGCCAGACAGTGCCGGCTGGCGACCCCAAGGGGGAGGGCCTTCTCTGTGGGAGCTCCCACCCTCTGGAATGAGCTTCCCCCAGAGATCAGGGTGATCCCTGATCTCCCTTCCTTCCGCCGCGCCCTTAAGACATGGCTATTCCAACAAGCGAGACTGGCCTAGGGCAATTTTTAGAGGGGTTTTAATCATATTTTAATTAGACAACATTTAAATATTTCCTCTTAACTAATTTTAATTTTGTAATTGTTATTGGTGTATTTTTAATTGATTGTCAGCCGCCCTGAGTCCGCAAGGAGAAGGGCGGGATATAAATTCAATAAATAATAATAATAATAATAATCTACAACCCCTTCCACTCATGAAAGCAACTCATAAAGTAAACTGCATCTGTCTAAATCATTAATAATAAATATGAAACTAACAGTGATCCAGTGATAAGGAATTTGTGTATCCTGTTCTGTAAAATTTCATTTGTTCACATTAACATTTTTTTCTTCATTTTAAAAAATAATTCCTGAAAGCAGCTAGGAATCAGTACTAATGCTGTAATGCTCCAAATTCTTGTTTCAGGAAGAATTGGCTTAGCTTGCTAACATTGCAACTCACTATGTGAGTTTGTTTGCATAATTCATGCAATGAATCTGAGGAAATGGCTAAATAGGGAACAAGAAAACTACTACCATAAATAATGATAGGTTCAGAACTTTTTGTTATAGGCATGACATTCATGGATTGAGAAAATCTATTTTTGTTTTTCTATGTATTTATATATCAGCATATTGATTTTTATATAGATTCTGAAAAGTATTTCAGATGCTCAGGTCATAGCCAATGAAAAATCTTCCCCATTTTATTATTTCCATCATGAATTCTAAGTGTACAAACATAACTGAGCAAATGTATGTGTAAAATTAGATTATTTTTAAATCCTAAGAAAATATACTAATCTAAGCTATATTTTGTAATTGCCATAATTCAAACTCTTACTGTAATATGCCCTCTGCCTCCCACAGGCATGCTGCTTCAAATAATGTTTTATAGTAAATTCGGCACTAAATTAGTCACAGTGTTTTCTGAGTCATAAAAAAGCCTGATTGTATTTCTAACCATGACAAAGAATTTAGCATCTTTTCTGTTTGTCATTTATTCATGAAGTCTATAGGCTATGACTGTTTGAGTTATGCTTAATCTTTCGCTAAAAAGTATACAATTTATTCTGTCAACTTTCCCTCCAGAAAATAAGTCCAGCTCAGGATCTCTCAACATTCACAGCTGAGTGCTTCTCAACACAAAAGTCAATTTTGTAGCTTTTGTAGCCTCCTCTACAAACATCTCTACACCCAAAAGATAAAGGAGGTAGGCCAAGGCCTTGGATTTTCATCTATAGTCTCATGAAATAAACATTAGGGGTTCTGTGAGTCACCCCAAATCATATTGAAGCTGTCAACTTGAATCAAATTGATCTGAATGATGATTCAATTCAGGAGAAAAGAGTATGTTTGCATATCATCAGATCAGTTCAAAAGCATCTGATCTGAAATATGGAATCAATTATTTGATAGAGAGATTAAGATCAAAGGGGTGATTCAGTCAAAGTGCCTATGAACTGAATGGTTGTGCTATATATCCTTAATAAACAGCACCATCAGCAGTAAATTCTCTTTCTGTCACTTGCATTACCAGCTAACTATGGCAAGTAATAACATGCACATGTTTTTCTTTTCCTTTCGTCACATCTTGAATTATACTTTTCTTTTCGCAAGTCATTGTTATTACATGTACAATATAGTAAGAACACAACAGTAGGTGGGGGAGGTGTAGACAGGAGAATCAATGATGACATCTGCATGATTATATCATTATTTAGATGTTGCAATATAAGTACAGATGCCAAGTTGCATATAGATCAGATATGGATCATTTTACTGTCCTTGTGGTTTATTGTGCTAAGGATATAAAAATTTGACAATTTATTCAAATATGGTTTACTCGTCAGTATCTGTGATCTCTGGGCAGAATAGTAGTTTGACTTGCCAACCAACCAGTCATGTTATAGGAAACACTTGCATGCTTCCCAAGGTGAGCCACAGGGGGGTTGAGCTTCTCTCTCTCTCATACCAGAGAGAAAGACAAGTGGCTCTTCCTGCAGTGTCACCCAAGGCCCTTTTCCTTCCTGGAATTCCCTCACAAATGGACGTTGCAACCAGGAAGGTTCAGAGCTGTTGGGAATCTGACTGTTTGCACAGAGCATATCTCCCCACTGAAGTGGTACCTAATTATCTACTTGCACAGAACATTCTTCCAAACTCTTAGGTGGACAGAAGCTGAGGCGAGTGATAGGAGCTCATCATCTCGACCGTCATTAAGTCACTGAGCCACCAAGCTTCTAGCTGTTTATGCTACAAATGATAGAATCTTAACGGGGAACTGGGTGGTTGTCTTTTGTAGCTGAGAACTCTTGGCAGGTTGCCACAACCAGTTATGTCACTATCTGAAGCACAGAGCAACATGTAATCAGTACCACTTAGCTCAGATGGAGGTTCAATTCTTGAAGGATTTTTGTCTTCCATTGCTCCTTCTTTATCAACAAGACAGTTTTATATTGAATTGTTTTTACAAACTGACTTCCTTCTACTCTGTCTGCCTCCTTTACCATCACACAGCCTGTAGTTACGTTTTGGTTGTTTCTATGACAACACAGCTGCCTTCCTTGAAAAATGTAATCTCCACAAATCATCTCAATTTGATCACAACCATGAATATCAATTCTTAACAGAAAATATAGAGCTGCTAATGGTTAAACAACTTCCAAAACTTGTATTTCATATGTACATCCTAATTTGGCCACAGCATTGTTGACCTACAATAGTATTGTGAATTAGATATGCAACACTGTACTTCTGTGGTCAATAAGTTTAGTTGTTAAGAAAAAAAACCCACACAGTATTCCAGATACAAAAACTCCCAAATATATAAAATTTAGGAATCAAAGTTTTGGTTGAGTTCTCACATTTCACAGTTGTAAATGATGTCTCTTTGAAACATTCAGCTGACTTGGAAATGATTTTCTTTCAGATTGGAAGAACTTGTTTAGTGAAATATTGTGTCCTTCTATTGAACAGATTCACACAATCCTCCTTTTACCACTCACCATTGAACCAAATGGCAGTCTTCTTTATGATTTCCAGAAGAGTTACTACGTAACTCATTGGATCAGCATGAGAATGAAAAGATAAGAGAGTAGGAGCAAATTCTGATACGTAAAATAAGAATTGTATGACTGCTCAACATCTTTGGAGATACTGCTAATTTTAAATAGTAATCAGTATTTACTGATCAGTAAATACTCATTTCCTGCCATTTGCTCCCCTTTTCTATGGCATGAAGAGAGAGAAGAGGAGAGAGAAAGCGGGAGGAAGAAAGCAAGGAAGAAAAACTTGCATATATTTTTACTCTGCATACATATATTCCCCAAAATATTTTCATTCCATTCACGTTTCCAAAGGCCACACTTTCTGCTAAAGGTAATGACATAATACCAGACAATTTGTGCAGAGTTGGCCAAGTGTAACTAATATCCAGTTTTGTGACTATGTTGGTTTATACCTAACACAGAATATAAAAAAAATAGTTTACAGCACTTCACTATGGGGCTTCAATAATCCCTGAGTTACTTTATATGGCTACTCCATAAACCCATATAGTTTATTATAAATATATTGACATCCCATTAACTAGATGTCAATGTGACAGCAAAATCAATTATTTTGAAAAAAGGGAGACAAGAAGTTCCAAGGAGTTGGAAGAGTACAAGATGNATAAAAAAAATAGTTTACAGCACTTCACTATGGGGCTTCAATAATCCCTGAGTTACTTTATATGGCTACTCCATAAACCCATATAGTTTATTATAAATATATTGACATCCCATTAACTAGATGTCAATGTGACAGCAAAATCAATTATTTTGAAAAAAGGGAGACAAGAAGTTCCAAGGAGTTGGAAGAGTACAAGATGGGGGAAAAAATCTATTACAAAGTCATCATTTAGACTAGTCTGATACCAGTCCATGGTTTGTTGTTCGAAGAATAACATTTGATTATATTATTGAGGGGCACAATTCATGTATTAAAGAAATGAAATTTCTAATTCATAATTTGCATTACTTTTTTTCTCACCAATATCACCTGTGTTCATCTAGCATATGATGGACATTTCATATTGCCAATTTATGATAAGATGTGATAGTTACCTCATGAAAAATATAGCTTTCATGACTTTCCCCTTTTATTAAATATTTCCACTTCACAGTTCAGCAACTTTTCACCAAATGCAAAACACTGACTGCACCAGCAATACATTTTGATCCAGTTCATTTAGTTAAATCTGCATACTTTCACACCTCTGTGCCATTTCCATGCATTCTGAATATTTAGCAATGTTTTCCTAGAACTCTCCGCCCACACACATTTTTAAAAAATCCTATGACGGTTTACTTTGAGGTTTTGTTTAAAGCAGTGATCCTTTTACTTATTCGATTTCTATTCCACCTTTCCTCCCGGGAGTCCCATGGTACTCCTCCAATCCCCCCCCTCACAAATAGGTTCATAAATTTGAGCAGATTAGGTTGAGACAGAGTGATTGGCCCAATATTCAATCACAGTGGCTGAGGATGGACTGAACCTCTGGTCTCCCCAATCCTAGTCTAATATCTTAACTGCTTCATTAAAATACTCTGAACAGTAAGTAGGCAATTATGAAATTTATTCTAATTAAAAATTAGCATGTTCTACAAACATATCTATTTAAATTGCGTAACTCATATACCAGTATATGTAGGAATGGCTTGCATGTTTGAAGAAACATGTCTAAAACAAGAGAAAGAAAAAGTAAGAAGAAAAGAAAGAGAGAGCAAGGGAAAAAGTCTTACAACACTGTCAAAAAACAAAACAAAACAAAACGAAAACCTAAAGCAGGAAGGGCAAAAGAATGAAGAGATGAAAATGCAATAATTCCCAAGGAATCCATGGGATTCATTTTATCAACACATCTAATGTTGAGATGTAGTTTTGCTACTATTAAATCTTTTCAAACCCCCAAAGTTAAGAACCTTTGACATTATTTCATAAAGTGAAGAGGTAATTTATCAGATTTTATATTCGATTCTTGGCAGAGTCCCAGGGCTTTAAATAAAATTTTGGATCAGCATTTTGAAGACATCATTGCTTTCAATGGGTTAGGTCTCCATGGGGAATGCTGGAATTTTCAGTAAATTCTCAGTGAAAGAAAGACTCAGATGAGACTGATAATTTTGACAATGATTTGAAAGGCTAAGTGAATATTTCCTAGTATAAGAGGCAAGATTAGTAGAAGTGCCAAGAAGAGAACTTTTTGACAAATCTTGCTTGTTAAATATAGGCATAAGGATATGTAATTAAGCCAGTTTCTTTGCTGATCAACCGTTAATATACATTTTTGTGTTATAGATGCCAAAGGGGGCAGTTGGTAAAGACCAACAATTAGTGAACCAGATACTGATTGTAATGGCCAGATATCTCCCTTTATATGAAACACTGGTGCTGGGAAGATTTAGTTGCCTTTTGTCCACTAAACTTTGACAGTGAAGCAATTGGAAGAGTCCCGACTCTTATGGTCTTTTTGTTAACAAACCTAAAGATCATCAAATAATTTTGCATCTTTCTTCCAGCACCTCATGAAAAGGTAGCAGGAATTGAGGCTACTTGTGGCAACACCTGTGTGTTTGATTCATTAGCTCCAGTTTCAAACTACAAAAGTTTAATTTCAGGAGGAGGAACAGTAGCACATTATTTATATCAAAAGGCTTTCAGCTTCTGATAACATTAAGGGGAGAGATAAAGTTGCTGTCCGGGAACCAAAAGAAATGAATTAATTGAATGGAGATGCATACCCATTGTTTGGGGGGGGGGGGAATTACATTGAAGGTGGTGTACAAATTAAGAGTGATTGCATGGATGGGAAATTGGCTTGCCTGCTATGAAATTTAAATTCAAAAATTATTTCTAAATATGCATTACTACTTAAATACTTTCTGTAAATGGATGCTTCCTTTTTTGACATATTGCCTTATTTCATATGAATGAAGGCTATCCTATTTAGATATTGGAAGTAGCTTACAGATAGATGCATGCAGTATAATTATTTCAAAAGCCCTGCTGTGTTTGGAAGTGTTTTGATCTGTCTGATGATCATTTGGAAGCTTTGTTAGATGTAATTTTTTGTTAGATATAATTATTGAGTGAGCTAGAATAAAATAAATAAAAAGGTGTTATCCTGGTTTGAGGCTTCTACAGACCAAGCCTTTTCACTAAGGATCACAGTGCTGCATTAATGTATTTATTTTTAAATTCCTCACAGAATAAGTATGCTATTGTCAAGCAAATCCAGATACAACCCTTGCCCACCATCTTCCTTTTCTATAAAACTGGAATCCAGATGGTTTCTTGAAAATTAAGATGCAGGGAGGCTTTACTGGAGTTTTAGCTAGAATTCTTTGGATGGAATTAATATGACATACAACATTCATTATATTCCAAGGAGTTATTTCAAGTGTCAGAAAAATAATGATAACTTTTGCTCTATCTACCAATTGGGGATTCTTAAGTTTTGAAGTCTAACTATATTAGCTCACACACACACACACACACACACACACACACACACACACACACACACACACACACACACACACACACACACATGTTGTATGTATGTATGTCCTTCTCCACCATCAGCTAAAGTAATATTTATTTGTAGAGACTTCCGGTTTTACACCCGTAGCCCATGGCCGCACAAGAATGGACCTCCGCTCCCCACAGCTAGTTTTATCCTGCCAGGGGGACCCTAGATGTGTCTGAAATCGCCCCAAAGAGGTAATCATGAAATAGGGCTGACCCGTTGATCATGAAGTGACAGCAATTGCTTTGTTTGATTGGGGGTAAGCCCTCCGAACTCGACAGGAGAAAGGCTAGCCACATGCCAGCGTCTAGCCCAGGGGTAGGCAACCCTGGCTCTTTTATGACTCATGGACTTCAACTCCCAGAATTCCTGAGCCAGCCATGCTACCTTCAGCCGAAGTCCAAGAGCACCAGAACAACGGTGAACAGCGTGCTTGGAATTGGTGAGAGTATTTGATCTTCTCTCCCTTATTTTGTAACTAAGTCCCTGGGAAAGATCCCCAAAGCAAAAAACCTCCAAAAGTGAGGAGAGGGGACTACATTCCCATTCCCCCATAGACGGAAGCAGCAAATTAACCTTTAAGAAGGAAATAAACATATTGAAATTAAATTTAAAATACTACAAACTTAGAAACTAAAACAAACTGCTAAGATTATATTCTAAAGGATTTTGATGAAATTATAAAAAAAGAAAAAGAATAAGAACTTCTTGCTTGAAAGAGCTGGAAAACAAATATTTGCTGACATCTAGTGGACAATTAGAATATAGCACATTAAAGACAACGCCCAGAAATAAAGAAAAAACTGTTCCCATGAACTCTAATAACCTTTAAGAAGATAGTTGCCAGGGAACAAAGAAGAGATTATGTACTGGGCCAGCTATAAGATTGGAAAGTGTTTGAAGGAAAAGAAATACTTTGATTGTGGTCTAAACTTATGAATTGTTTAAAAACTTTGATCTATGACTAATTTTTGAGAGGGAAAGTTACAGGAAGGATTTAAGGTGGCTAAATATACTGAATTGCAATTCTGACTGGTTGACAATTGACTCCTGAAAGAAAGAATTGTTATAAAACATTGATTTTACTGAAACGTTGACAATTGAAAATTACAGTGGATTATAAAAATGATATATAAAGAGAAGAATTATACAAAATTGGACTGTTTGGATTTTGAGTTTTGGCCAGCTTGATAA
This sequence comes from Protobothrops mucrosquamatus, assembly GCF_001527695.2. Taxonomy (NCBI): domain Eukaryota; kingdom Metazoa; phylum Chordata; class Lepidosauria; order Squamata; family Viperidae; genus Protobothrops; species Protobothrops mucrosquamatus. The sequence continues at coordinate 138,304 of NW_015386585.1, read as the reverse complement.
GACTAATTACAGAGACTATGGCACTTATGATGGATTACTTGAAAGGGAGAGACAACATGGATATGATATATTCATCAAAAAATGATAGAATGCCACACTTAATATCTACTCTTGAAGGATTCAACAAGAAAGATCAAAGACCTCTAGAAGCAACCTTTCAAGACAAGACAAATACTTTCCAAGAAGACATTTATGCAATGCTACGACAGATACAAATCACAATAGCTCTAAACCATGAGGAGATTAAACACAACTTTGATAACATAAATGAATACACTTCTAATTTAAATATACAATCAAAAAACATTCAAAGAATGATGGTAAAGAATGAACAAACAAATCAGATAACAGAATGTGAACTAGAAAAAAAGGGTTTGATTGGCGAAGTCACAAATGAAGGGAATTATAAGTTAATACAAACAAGAAAAATCTCACATGATTTGGATACAACAATAAATATGGAAAAGATACCTTATGCATTAGAACATCAAAATAAACTTGAGAAGAAAGAAGACTTAACAAAATGGACACTGATAAGAGAATCACTGTTTGGGAGACAAAAAGCATATATCTTACGTATTATGTATCCTCTATGCCTAACAATGACTACAAAAATACAAGAACTGTTTGACAAGTCAAAAATATTAATTTGGAAAACAATTTGGCAAAGGAAGATTAGAGACGGGCTTAAGAGACTTGATTCACCCTACCAGATGGAATATTATACAAGCAAACACTTGTTTGTATATGGCTAAATAAACAAATAACTTTGGCTATAAAGGAGCTTTAGAATAAATGGGAAAAGAGATATAAGTAATATGGTATTTTTTGATAAGACACAAAATGCAAAAATATTGGGATGATGAAAGTGAAGGAAAAGTTTGAACTTTAAAGACAAATTAAGTTTGAAAAGATTTAGGATTAAGGAATGATTGAAATATTGAGGGGAAATTAGGCTTAATAAGCACTTTGAAAAAAGGATATATAGTGATTCAATTTTTATAAATAGAAGTGAGATATAAATTGATTAGAAAAGATGTCATAGGTAGATGTTATGATAGATAAGTAGTATAGTATTTCTACAATATATGAAATATGAAAATACTGGGATGATATATTTAAGTGGAAAATTTGGATATTTAGATGTTAATTATTGAGAAAATTATAATTGATAAGAATTGTTTGAATATTATGGAGAAATTGAGTTTAAACAAGATTTATGAAAATAAGATGTATGGTGAATCAATAAGAAGACTTTTATGAAAATAACATAAGTTAATAAGAAAAAAATGCTATATATGGAAGCAATTATTTTTGGTATAAATATAGAAGAATTTTTTTTTATTTAATCATTTATATATAGATAATATCAAATATAAAAAATTATATTTGTTTAATACTGAAGAAGGAGAATATTATTGGGAGAAGAGAGGATCAAGGAAATATATTTCATCAATTGATATACTAATTATGGAAACAGAAAAAATTAATTATTATTGACTTTTAATTAACTATTATTGATTGTAAAAAAAAATCATGAACCAAGACAACATGCTGTACACCAGGCACTAAGGTTGTTATTGTAAAAAATTAATAAATAAAAGGATTTTGCTAGGGAAAAAAATAGCAATCAATACAAGTACTGTTGAATTTTCCCATAGTGAAATGTCTGATTTCCAGTTGATTACCCAGCTTCAGAAAAATGTTATTTAAAAATAAAGATTTCTGGAACACTAATAATAACACTATAACACTAATAATACTATAATATGATTGATCTGGTGTCATGTGTCTGATCTTAGCATGATGTCATGTGTCTGATTAATGAAATACTTCAAAGAATCTTCAGGCATTTTTTAACCTAAAAAGCCTTTATTAGTATTACAGAGTGTCAGCACGGCATGGTAGAATGCTAAGATCTGAATTTCCCTTCCTTTGCACATAACATTCCAGGCATTTCCCCTCCCCTATTTTGGGGTCATGATTCACATCTTCCAATTAACTTGGGGGGCAAAGATTCACTTCCGTTTCTTTTTCCCGGTCTTTCCTTATATTCTCCTCCCCTTTCGCTGTCACCTGATTTAACTCTAAAAATACCAGACAGTTCTGCATATATTGTCAAAGCAAGAATATTCAATATTAGCAGCGTTGACATCTGGATTGTTCTTGCTCTGGAAAGAGACACAAAAGCTAACAGAGGTCATATGCTAGAAGTAAATATGGTCGTCCAGGTGAAATGCATGTACTGCTTTTGTACGCAACGGAAGGATAATAAAAAAGAGAAGATTATGGAATAAGCATCTGCTAACAGCTGAGAATGCAGAAAACTGAAAGACTAAAATGATAAGAAAGGAAAGCATGTGTTAAGGGGACACTTTCCTTATTTTGACTTTGAATGCCACATACAGTACACTAATTTCTTGCCTTGTGTTTCATTTTGATTACCGTCATTTACTTTATCTTATGAATGACATCTTTATATCTTTCTCCTTTGTGGTTTTAATGGACAAACTTCAAAAATCTTCTTTCCTACCTACTCAATACTTTAAAACAGAACATTATTCCTCGTGTTGCCCTCATTATATATATAAAATAATGCTGTTGATTTTCAGAGCTGAAGGTAGCAAATACTGGAGCTTCAGATCTATTTTAAGTTAAAGTCAAACTTTAGAAGAAAATAGTATTTAATTTATATATCAGCCAACCATCGCAAATATATTATGAATTAGGTATTAATTATCTGTATTATTACTATTCTCTCATCATTTCCTCTATCCTGGAGTTGCAAAACAATGCCAGATGAGACACATTTATTTCCTTTCTCCCTCTCCCCATTTTAAGACAGGAAGAATAGGAAATGATTATTCTGCACAAAATATAATAACTGAGTATGATGATTATAGTTTGACAAAAACAAATTCTTTGAATATGGAAAGCCAAACTTTCCATACTCCATATAACTATAGGGAAACCAAAGCAAAATATTTATTATCTACAATTTTATCGCTAACTGTAAAAGCTTTTCAAAGCTTTAGGTTTAATTGGGAGTTGGGTTTGTCCCTTATTTATAAATTATGCAATGTGGTACTTAAAGCCTAACTTTCCTAATAAGATAGCTATATTAGGCTAAAGCATATTTCAGTTGATGTATGCTTCCCCTCCTAATACTAGGAGTGTAGTATGATAAATATTAGATGGATAGATATGAACATGCAAAACAATACCGCCCCCACCAGGAACTCGCCCAGAAAGATCCAGTGGTCAATGGTATCGAACACTTCCAAGAATTCAGGAGGACCGAGATGGTTGCATCATTTCCACCCCAGTCCTCCAGACGTCATCGAAAAGGGTGACCAATGCCTTTTGAAAACTGTAAACTGACCTGAACCTGAACAATCTCAAAGTAATCCACTTCATCGGTGGCTCTCAGACGTTAAATGCCTATCACCCATTCTACAACCTTCTCTAAAAAGAAAAATCTGGAGAATGAACAAATGTTACCCAATGCTGTTGGGTTCGGGGACAGCTTCTTGACTGACTCCTTTGAAGCAGGTAATATAACCTGTTCCTGAAATGAAATGTTGATTACTGTTTAGACCCAACTCCATGAAACTACCTCGGAAGCTTGACAAATATGGGCCAGGATATTGGTGGCTACATAGGTCAGTGTATTTATGACAATGGCTGCTAAGAGTAGAATTATTATACAATTCCTGGGAAAAAATAAATATAAGAGATATTTGCTAATACTTCAGAAAGCTAGAGGCACCATGACAAAATACATTTTTCAAGAAAATATCATTTTTCATTTAATGTTTTCTTTTCCCTCCTGGTTTGGGGGAGGGGTGATTCAGTGCAGTTGGGAAATACTTCCCAGTACACAGCAAAATGCCTGCAGAATCCACATATGACTATCGTGCAATTATAATCCAAAATATCTACTGAACAGAAAACAAATTGATGGAGGTAATCCTGTCCACATTGTAACACTCCAAACTGCTCTTTTCAAGCTTGCCTATTTTTCTTTTTTTCTAAGAAATGAGCCACACTGTTGAACAAACCACAGGACTCTAGCCTTTCACCATCTTTATTTTGCAGTAACATTTATAAAACCCAGTCATAGTCTTAGAAATAAATACAATGTCTGAGGCTTGAAAACCACTTCCCTTTTTAAAAATGTATCAGATAAACATTTTGGAGGTGCTACTCCTGCCGCTTGACCTCTCTAGGACAATCTTCTGTGCATTTAATATGTTGAACAGGAGAAAATGAGAAATCCTAAGCAACCGGTTTTCTGAGTTTTTTTCCTCTCCTCCCACCATTTCCATATTGTGGCACATTGCGGCAAAACAATGACAACAGGGAGATGAATTTTCAGGAGAACTACACATATTTATAAATCGAGAATTTGGTGATGATATGAGTTAGGCCAGGCTTAAGCCTTTATCCTTTCACTTCCACTTCAAAACGTCCCAGTGCCACTAACTGCAGCTGTTTGTAAAACCCTAAGTTAAAATTATATTGTTAAGAAATAGAGGGTAGTGCTTGCCTTCCAAAACTATAAGCTACAGTTTTCTTCCTTCAGTTAACCAGAGAGGGATTATATTTCAATATAATGCCAACACTAGGAATCAGTCCACGCAAATATAAATTGTGCTTGAAACCAGTAAGATGCTAAATACTTTAACATTGTCTTTAAAATATATAGTCAGACGTGAATAGATTTAAACATCCAATTTTAATATGCTGAATTAATCTGATGACTTTGGCCTAGATTGTCATTAGGAGACAGGCCTATGTTTATGCTTATCATGTAACAAAATAATAAGCTTGCATGTTGCTTTTGAACTGATTTTGGTGCTTTAGTGTTTCAGTGATCTCCTCAAGATGACATATTTTTTTCCCTATAATATAATTTAAGTTCTAGCCCCCAAAGCCTACAGCCATTTGAATTTCATTGATATTAGTTTATGATGCCCTGAATACAGTAAAATTGGTTGCATGCAGAGAAGAACATTTTCAGGATATTAAAACTGATGGACCTTGTACCCTATTAGAAGCAGTAGTCATTGTTGCATTTGTGTGTGTGTGTGTGTATAGCTTTCGTACTCCATTGAATGACCCAAAACAATATTTGTGGAACTAATAAAACATGATTGCTATAATGTGATCATTTATTCATTGTTACAGTTCATTATGGCTTTGATTTGACATGAGAGTTTGGAAAGAACTGCCTGAACATATTTTACATGATATAATTATTTAGTTTACTGGCTTTGTTCCTTGTACAAACAGTAAACTACTTTTAAAATATTTCATTTTTTTAAATCATAAATTGTCCTTTTATACAGGAGATAAAAATACAATATCAACAAATTAGTTCTTATTTTTTATAGACTTTTTAAGGAATTGTGTCTGGACAAGACGGGTGGCACATACATTTAATAATAAATAATCCTTCAGTGCTAACATAATTGGACAGCAAATTCATCCACTAAAACAATTTAGCTCTGAAGTATCCTGGGGGAAAATACAATTAATTATAAGTTACAATATTAAATTATATTGTATTTCTTTTTCAACCACAATAAGTGACAATAAACTCTAATCGCAAAATTTTGCCAATTATAAAATGCATTTCATTAAAAAAAGGATATGAATATTGTTTTGTTGTGACTGCTTCAAGATGGAAAACAATGCCTTGTAAATAGTAAAAAATACTGGATATTGAGATATTTGCGGACTGTTCCTCAGAAATTCCTGTTCTGTTGTGTCCATATATGAATAAATGAAAAATATTTTTTTTCTGTAGAGTTAGCAGAGTTTGAGTTAGAAGATACTTTTGAAGAAATCAATGTTAGAAGAGGATCTAGTAGAATTTCATGGAATTTTAAGAATTTGAATTCACAATGTTGTAAAGATTGTTCCTGATATACTTTATGTCACTGTTTGAAAAAAAATGTAAATGTGGTAACTCTTACTACAATTAACTTCATGGTCCTTAAAAACCTAGATCTGAATCTTGGTTTGCCTTTGCTTTAAAGATTTAACAAATTATTTATTATCCCTAATCTGATATAATTACCTTTTATTTGATGAAGATACAGGAATGCTAACTGCCTGGCTGAATAATCTTTTTTGGTTCTTCTTTTTACAAGCCTTATGGAAAAATCCCCTAAAATCACAAACAGCTGGATCAGTTTTGAAAGTACATGTATTAAATAACCTGTTAAACTTAATCTTGATGATTTCTAAGACAAAAACCTTTCCAATGATGCCATTTGCTAAATTTAAGAATATTTATTTATTTATTTATGTTTATTTGTTTATTTATTAAATTTATTTAGAAAATTTATTTAGAAAAATTATTTCATGGTGGAGTAAATGCTTTGGGAAAAATGATTCTGTGAAATATGCTGGCATAATTAATGATTAAAGGAGCATAATAATGATTAAAGGATTTCATAAAGATATAATTTTAATAAATGTGGCTATTTTGAAGTGCATCTAAGGAGAGGAAGCATATATTTCCCAAACTGTCTTAATAGTAAAAAATAATTGGTTTCAATTCCCTTGATTTCAAAATCCTAAATATATTTTCCATTTATGATGGGAATGAAAATGCTAGTGATAAAGCTAAAGCTTTCATCTTAGTAAGAATTGAATACTCTTCACCATCATTCGTTTTCAGCAAAGAACTGCGAATAAAATTGCCACCATTAGAAATAAAAAAAATAAAGACTAATTTGTCGGTATTATGTTTTGCTTCTTTCTGCCACTTAGTCATAATTTTGTTAATATTGCAAAAAGAATCTGTTTAGGGTCTTCTAAAATTAGTCAAATAAAAAGTGAGAAAAAATTCACCTTAAAAGCAGAAATATTTTTTAGGTCACACTTACTTTTGTTACTTTGACAACATGAACATAGCAAAGAAAACCAGACATAATCTTTGAATTAAAGTATGTAGGAAGGGGATTATGTCATGAACTACCGAAGAACGGGAATACTACATCTGTAATTTTATCATACAGAGACATAATTCTTTATACATAAATTTAAGCATACCAGCCCCACTTCTGTGTAGAAAGCTCAATGACAGTTTGAAAAGGTTTAGCAAAAGGGCAATCAAGTCAGAAGCAGGAAATTCATGGCAACTCTTCTAGGATTACCTCAAACTGTTTTGTGGTTATTCTCAAAGGACAGTTGCAATGTAAGCTCTTCTGATATGCGATGTTGAATAGTCCTATTTTAAAGTTAATAAGCACCCATGTTAGCTAAATTAGTCTGAGGTGTCAGGCGGATTGCAATGGTCTACCAATAAAGCTAATAAATAACAAAACTAGCATGGATAGGTGAGTGGGTTATTACCCTGAGGTTGCCTGGTATTTTTGTTCTTTTCCATCATGGCATTCATGCTCCTGGAAGCTGAGCTGAAGTTAAGGCAAATCAAGTTCAGAAGCTACCACAGAAAAATGTTGAGGCTGTCTTATTCTAGCCTAGCTGTTCATCCACTGGGATGTGCTCATTATTCTTCTCCTATATCACTGCCCTTTCCTTCAGTGAGGACTCATTTAATAGCCTGGTAGGAATTTTGTAAAGTCCTTAAGGTAAGTATTATTCAACTTTGCCAACTCATATCCAGGAGGAATCAATGGAACTTCTCGCGGAGTCAGTCTCCCGTTACTGTTTCTTTAATACTTCTGGAAAACACTTTGAAAAACACTCATGGTAGAGGCACGTCAACATTTTAATTAAATGTAAGTAATTGCTCTCAGAGTGGATGAGAGGTTTTAAAGCAGAAGAATCGCTTAAGAGCCATTGCACTGGATGCATATTGTGCAGTCCCATATGAGTGGTTCTGGCTAATCAGTAACCTTAACAGTGATAGCATCTGATGGTTTTCTGAAAAAAATGAAAACAGGCATTTGGCATGCTTATCCCTACAAAGGTCATGAGTTGACACAATTCATGAGCTTTTACTGATTCTGTGTTTTGTCTGGAGATTCTAGCGAGGGAAAATAGCTATTTTGTCTCCCTTGCAAAGAACAATGCACTCCTATTGGGAAGAGTCTCCTCCATGAGGAGGACTTGGAATGGATGGAAACTAATCAAGGAGAGAAGCAACCTAGAACTAAGGAGAAATTTCCTGACAGTTAGAACAATTAATCAGTGGAACAACCTGCCTCCAGAAGCTATGAATGCTCCAAAACTGGAAGTTTTTACAAAACTGTAATTGATATTTAAAACCCAAAGTAGGTTGGGATTAGGTTATTTGAAAGATTTTCCACAATTTTCTGAACCCATCAACCCATTTAGTTTTTAAGATTTTCATGATACATTCACCATCACCATCAAGCAAAAGAGACTGGGTGCTTAGAGTTGTAGCTTCATGTTTGTCAAATATTATTAATAATACAGAGTAAGTCAGCATTAGAAAACTGCAGCCTTTGAGGATACAAAAAAATACAAAATACTAGAATCAAGCTGGCATTCCACAATGGCAAAGATACTGCTTTTCTCTTCTTGTACCTACTGATAACAAGAATATTTTGAAAAAAGCCTGCAAAATATCTGCACCACAGAAGTGAATTACTGACCACAATACTGATTTGAAGGACTGGCAATTACATCAATGGGAAAATCATATACTGCCTCACCCTGGTCAGCCCAGACTCATCATGAGGGAGAATACTCTGGATTGAAACTGCCTATCCATTACTGACCAGTCCCCTGAATCTTTTTATTACTGATACCAGTTTTTTGTCTTCTTTTTCATTGCATTGAGCAATCATTCCATCTCACCCTCCTTTTCAAACATCCATTGCCTTTGATATAGTTTAAGCTTCTTTTTCCGCTCACCAGGTGTCTTATCTCCCACCCCCTTATCTACTCCACTTGAGCTTTATTTCCTACAGCTGTTGTCGGCTGGAGGCCAAATGCTATTATTCTCCCTTTCTGACTTGTTACACCACATAATCTTTATTTTTAAAGCTGTATTCCTAGGCAAGAGTGCATGTAGTTACTGCACTTAAAGAAAGAGAATTATAACAACTGAAATGGCAACCCACCAAGACTGCTCTTCTGTGATGTAGTTTGTAGTCTGCATCTATACTTCTTCTATAGAGAAAGATCACTGATTACATGCATATGATTATATGCATGTATTATTTATTGCATGCATATGATTGCATGCATATGCATATGATCCTTTAATAGGGCTACCAAATTTTCAAAAACACAGAATTATAGTAGCAATAGCAAAAGCACTTAGACTTGTATACCGCTTCACAGTGCTTTATAGCCCTCTTTAAGTGGTTTACAGAGTCAGCATATGGCCCCCAACAATCTGGCTCCTCATTTTACCGACCTTGGAAGGATGGAAGGCTGAGTCAACCTTGAGCCATTCAGGAGCAAACTGCTGGCAGCTGACAGAATTAACCTGCTATACTGCATTCTAGCTGTGTACCATCATGGTTTTGTTAAGGTGGCAGGAACAAGATAATACCGATAAAACAACTCTTTCTACTGCCATTTATTATCTATATTCTGAAAAGATATAGTGATCCTTTTAAAGATCAGCCTTTCTCAAGTGTGGTGCATTACAGATGTATGTAGATTACATTGAGAATTTTGCTTGGATTTTCTCATATTTAGAGTAGTATCAGTTGATTGCATTATAAATAGAGCCAATAAAACATTATCAAGCAGAGACTGAGAGTATTAGGTCTATTTAGTTTTGAGAGAAGCCTTGAGGGGCAATAGAATAGCAATCTTTAAACACTGGAAGGATTTCCACGGGAAGACTGTGACCTTATTTGAGCATCTCAAGCCACGGGACATTGGACTTTGGCTGTAGGAGGGCAGATTCTGACTGAATATTAAGATAAATCTTCCTAACGGTAAAACAGCCAAAAAAGTTAATACAATCCTTGGTTGCATAAACAGAGGAACAGAATCAAAATCACGTGAAGTATTAGTACTACTTTATAAAGCCTTAGTAAAGCCTGTAATGGTTAATAGTGGTGCTTCTGAAAGAAAAGAAGCCCCATTGCAAAAATTTACACATTTTGTCTGGCTTTAGAGATTCCCCCCTCCCCCCATGTTTATTTTATGATGCTGATTGGTTTGTTCTTTTCAAATCTGCAACTGCAATCAGTTTCATGCATTATGAATATCAGGAGCGTGTCAAATTTTGCCACTATGATTTATTACAATCCAAAACACATTGGAGGATGGCACATTAAGTTTACACTGCATTGTAACCTCAGTTGTTGTGAAGTAGAAGTCTTAAAAACTTGAGAGAAAAAATCCTTATTTTTTGAATAAACAATAAATTGTCCAGATTCTGTAGCCCCAGGACATATTTTATTGAATGTTGGGCGTTTTATTCAGAGCATCCTATATGAACTAGCCTTCCAATTTAAAACCGGCTTAAGGTGCTCTTCTCTTCTCATTTGTCATGGTGCTATATTTTTTGTCCAAATACACATTTTCTGGAAAAAGCTATCTCTTATAAAGATGGTGTGGAATTTTTTTTTGTCTTGATACTACTCTAAATCAAGCTCGCAACAGGTGTCTATGGAGATTCTCAGTTATCCAGGTCATGGTTGTCTCAAAGGTGCTTTTTCAAAAGGCGACTGGACTTTATTTTTCCTTGAAGATGTTTCACTTCTGATCCAAGAAGCTTCTTCAGTTCTGATTAAACTGAAGAAGATTCTTGGATGAGAAGCGAAACATCTTCAAGAAAAAACAAAGTCCAGTTGCCACTGTTCACTGGAAGATTTAGAGCAGCGGTTCTCAACCCATTTGGGGTCGATCGACCATTTCACGGGGGTCGCCAAGCAAGGCTGTCCGCCATTTTTTTCCCCTTTTCCGGCGGGTGCCTTACCTCCCTTGAGCTGGGCAGCTGGTGGTCGGCCTGCTCCGTCTCTGCCGCTTGCCAGCTACGCCTCGGCCAGCGCAGGGGGCAGAACCACGCATGCGTGGCGCTCCTGGGCAGGGAAAGTCCTTGACTTACGACCGGTTGGGTAGTCCTCGACTTACGACTGGTTTAGTCCTCGATTTACGGCCGGTTTAGTCCTCGACTTACGACCAGTTGGGGGTCGCGGCATTAAAAAGGTTGAGAACCACTGATTTAGAGCCTATCATTGCCTTTCAGTTAACCTCAATAGGCTTTTATTGGGGGAAAAAGAAAATGAGGAAAGCAAATTCAACAAGTAAAGAAATAATTAGCAGCTTGTTTCTCATGATAATTGTGGCGCTCTCTTCACATTGTACCTTGATTTTCATCAAATGTGATTTCAAACCTTTTATAAATATTAAATAGTACCAGCCCTCAAAGAAATACCAGGGGAGGCCAGTTGCTAACTTCTTTCCATGTAAAACTGATAAAAATGGCTGCATCCTGCTCTCTGTTGTAGGCATTAGATTCAAAAGAGGTACATTACATGCAAAGTACATTAATATGAACAAAGCACCTCTCTCCAAAGCTCTAAAAACAGCTATGTATTGAGAAATGTTCAAATGCTTTTCACAACCCTCTGAGTGTTCTACTTCAGATGCTGAGTCGACCAGGACTCTAAAGACAGTTGATTTTACTTGCTATTATTTGGAAGAAGACTTTCTTTTCTAGTGTAATTTCAAATCTAATGTTCTGGATTGGTGCAATCAATAATAGTTTTCTGTAATTGGAGTTCTATTAAAAAAAAGTCTGTGGAAATTGTGGAATGTACAATGATAGTATAATTCCATTTGTTTTGAAATGAGAGGGACAGCAAATAAATTTAATCAATAAAATAAAATTCCCCAAATAGTTATAAAGCTGAATATATATATATATATATATATATATATATATATATATATATATATATATATATATATATATATATATATATATATATATATATATATATA